>NC_089196.1:31812766-31885266 GCF_963930695.1 Labrus bergylta
GGCTGTCCGGGCGATGTAAACAAAGTGAAGATAGGACTCTGAAAACTCTGAAAACATCACAGACAGTGGGACTCGGGTGTTACACCCATTGTAGACAGTCATGACTCACAGAGCTATTTTCAGAGGAGATACTTGATTTCTACATTTAAGTGTGAAAAATCACAAATAAAGACTTTAAAGAAATCAATGCTGTAAAGTCGGCTCGCTCTCACCTCACAAAGAACAATCCCAAAGGAGAAAATGTCCACCTTCTCGTCATAGCGTTTCCCTAAAGTGAGACAGGAGAATGATTGAATTGATGCACTTATTGGTCAAAAAGAAGTTCATCCTCAGCTCATGGAGTTGGAGAGGATTCCTTGTTAGCAGCTCACCATTCAGCATCTCTGGAGCCATCCAGTACGGGTTTCCCACCACGGTGTAGCGCTTCTTTCTGTCGATGCGTCTGAGCACCCTCTTCTTGTTGGACGGTTTTTCTGGTGGAGGCTTCACTTTGTCCTCCACGATGAGTCGGGACAGGCCGAAGTCGGCAACGACCACTGTGTTGTCCTGTTCAAAGAGACGTTTTAAACTTTAAAAAGAGAAAGATGACTTTTTATAAGTTTACATTTCTGTAAAACTAAGCGTTAAAATTATTTTTAAGTTTCCAGCTAAGAAGAAAGAATCAAGAGTATAATAAAAAGCTCTTGGAGGCTCTACTTCAATCTGCTTAAATATTTAAAGGAGCAATCAGTGAGCTGTGTAGAGAGTGAGATGATAAAGGTATCTTACTATCTGATCATTAAGGAAACATGCTATGTTGAAGTGCTGGCTTCTCTAACAACAATGCAGCAGCCAGTATGTCCTCCTTCTAACTTTAGATTCTGCTCCTGAATGCTCTGGATCTGTTTGGACCAGAGAAGGTAGGTGCTTTTAAGACACACCCCACACGGCCGTTTTGGACACCCCTCAGTTTGCCAGATATGAGAGCAGTTATCAGGTCAACAGGTGTTGCAGCGATGGAAGCGGGTCAAGAGAAGTGGTTCAGATAGAAGTGATTGTACCCGACATAAAAAGCCTCTGCATGTTTCTAATAAGCTCCACGAGCAGAAACGTGCTCAAACTAGGATCAATATTGGAGATGCTTTTGAAAAATGGAGAGAGGTTAGAACACAGAAAGGTTTACAGACCCATGCAGAGCTGGATAAACTCTAGGGAGGAGGGTGCTGGGGGAAGACAGCTCTCTTTATTGTGTTGACTTTGGACTGCAGTACCCATTCTAACCACTAGGTGTCAGAGTTACATATTGCTCCTTTAAACACCGTCTTCTTGGTCGATCACAGGGTGGAAGCTTCTTTAACTCACAGTTGTATGCATGCTGACTTTGACTTATTCATTACAGAGAGACAAATTGTTCCCACCTCTTTAATTGTTGTTGTTTAAACTTTATGATGTGCGATATTCTGTCACCTACCAGTTTGACCAGGCAGTTGTGAGAGTTGAGGTCTCTGTGTATGATGCTCATTGAGTGAAGGTAGGCCTGAAACGAAGAGGAAAGTCACAGAGGGTTAAAATTAAACATGTACAAAGAACAAGAAAAATGACTTTTTAAATTGTTTTATTCTTCATTCTTCAGACTTCATTCTGCCTTTGAATTCAGAGAGGTCCTCTTAAGATTTATTAATAAGTAGATACTTTATTGATCATGTGGGCCATGTGGTGGGTGAGATATCTACGAGTAAGGCAGAAACACAATGTGTGTGAGTATGGGAGGGGGTCCTCACTGAGCGCTCCTACTTCTTATTAGGGAACACATTTCTTGTGTTGATTTTACACTGCTGATCCCTTACATGTGTTTAAGGACTGGGTGTGTTTGTAATAATAGGTTTAAGAGTACACAAAGTGCTTTGACGGACAAAAGCAAAGGCAGGAAGTCATAAAAAAGGACAGAGAACCCATCAACAGTCAGACCGAACGGAGAGCAGGAGCAGTAAGATAAAAGAAAAAAGGAAATAACAAAATGCAAAGACAAAAGATCAACAAGAGAATAAAAGGAATAACAGGGAGAAAGAGACACGAGAGGCGAGCATCGACAGGAAGGTCGAGTAATAAAGAGGAAGAAAACAAAAGCAATAAAATACGATAAAAGCAGAAACATGAAGAAAGAAAAAGAGACATAAAACATGTGACATCACATAAAAGCGAGTCGGTAAAAGTGACTCTGATTGTGCTGTGCTGTCCTCTGTGCCCACAAGGGGTCTCAGTGTTTGTGTCACACAGTCTGCATGTACACACGTTCAGACAGCTGAATAAAGGAGGCCCGAGGATTTGACTACTGGAAATGTCTTTGCATGAGGTCCAACTCACCATGCCAGAAGCGATGCTCTTCGCAAAGCTCACTCTTTGCTCCCATGGAAACGGGTCCTGTTAGTGCAGAGAAAAGAATGAAAAGAAGCTCCTTCAGAGGCTGCAACACGAGGAAATACTTCAAGGCTTTGGCATCAAGGGTAGAGACTGGAAACTGTTTACATCGGTAACGCAGAACAGAATAAAAACCTTTTAAGGATTCAATTCAAATTCAGACGTATACTTTAAACATAATGAGAGGCAAAGAAACACTCTCCTCACTGGGTCGTCTGTGGAGCTGACCTTCTCCACATAAACACTCAGCAGTGGGAGGAGGGGTGCACAGTCTTTTAAATTCACCTGGAAACACTTTTCTACATCACGGCCAGTGGACATGCCAGCGAGCCCACTACACAGCCCTCTACCAGAGTTTACTTCAGGTCAGCGCCCTCCCACCCCGCTCACTGCTCTCTGCAGACGCTGAAGAGCTTTTCTGTGCTCTCTTTGTAAGCAGCCGAGAGGAGAGAGAGAGAGAGAGAGTTTAAACTCACTGTGTCTCTGATGAAATCCTTCAGGGTGCCTCCCTCGATGAACTCGGTGATCAGATTCAGCCTCTTGTCCTTGTACAGCACGCCGATGAACCTCAGGACGTGTGGATGGTCGAGGCACCGCATCACTTTGACCTGAATGAGCGGCAGGAACAGACGAAGAGTTAAAAGGGAAATCTTGCAACACACTCAGACTAATCTTTTCCGAGAAGAACGAGGCAGGAAACTCAAAATAGAAAATAAAAGGTACAAAGAGGACGTTGTGGGAAAATGTGGCAAGCGTTTCGTTTGAGTATTAGAAAAGGAGAGAGAGTTTTCTTCTTCAGATTACAAACCTCCTTCAGGAAAGTCTTCTGTGTCTCCTCATCACAGCGGATCAGCTGCTTCATCACCATCACCTCTCCTGTGGCTTTATGAGTCACCTGTTGGGAGGAGCAAAAGATACTGATACACAGATACTACAAATCCAAGAATGCACTGCAACCAATCAAACTTGCATTCACCAGCTCCCCTCCCTGCCGCTGTGTCACTGAGACATACTGAGCTCTAAGCATGTGTTCATGGTCGAAGTATTTTCCCATTATTTTTTATTTAGGAAAAGCATTCTTCACACATTAGAAAAAAATAAAATAAAAGCAAAATAATTGCAAGACTCCTCCCTCAAACTTTCAAACATTGGCGCACTTTCTTTGCGGGGAGGAAGAGGGGGAGTACGATGCTCGCAGTATATTTAACAATTTAGCTCTTCCAAAGATTTTTTCATATTCAAGTAACATGACATTAAAAGGCTTTATATGTGATTTTTTGATCCAGCAGATGTCGCCCTTGAGCACCAGCATGAAACCAAAACAACTTGCGCTGCATTGTTGTGTTAGCATGCTAATGCTAGTGATCTTTATTATGCTGGTATCTTCACACTGCATGTAAATTTACCTGAAATGAGCGTGATCTAGAAACACAGTTAAGCAGTGAGTACAGTATGTTATTCTTCTTTTCTCTAGTCCCTCAATTAAACAACTTTTATACACGAGGGGAGGAGTCAGCCGGCTGTCCGGGCGATGTAAACAAAGTGAAGATAGGACTCTGAAAACATCACAGACAGTGGGACTCGGGTGTTACACCCATTGTAGACAGTCATGACTCACAGAGTTATTTTCAGAGGATATACTGGATTTATATTATATTTAAGTGTGAAAAATCACAAATAAAGTCTTGAATTAAATTGAAATTATTCATTAAAGAACACAGGAAGCTTTCACCTTGGAGGGGTAGAGAAAGAAAATAAGAAAATTAAATACAGAGCAAGTTAACGGATAAAAGAAAATGACAAAAATGAGGAAATAACACCCATGTACTCCAATAAGTCAAATCAAATTTGACATTTTCACTACATTTATAACATTCAAATACATTTTTCTGAGGTTTTATATTTATTTACAGACTTTTTATTTAATTTTCAATTTGATTGCTCGTCTATTTTGTCCCCCTCTGGGACTGGATTTTACATCTCATTTGCACGAGGATCAAAAGAGGGAACACATGAGCAGTAGTCGTAAAGCACCTGATTGGCAGCTGCAGTCTCACCTTGATCGCCTGTCCGAAGAAGCCTTTTCCTAAGATCTCCCCGTGGATGAGGTCGCACGGGCGGAAAATGCGATGAGAGCAGCTGTTGGAGGATCTTAAAGACTCAGAGCGCCCGATGTCTCGTGAGATCAGAGGCATCTCTTTGGGAGAGTTCGGCCCCGGTGACTTACAGATGCTGTTACTACGCCTGAGTGCAGAGAGGAAAACGGTGGATTTAAAAATGATAAGACGTACAATCACTGTCACACGGTCTGCTGTTTGGTGTTTGTGGCTGCTACCTCAAAGACCGCCTCTTCAGCATGCCTTCCTCGACCACGTCGGTTCTCTCCAGGACCGCGTCAGACGGCGAGGACAGACGCATGCGGGAGGTGGCGGGAACTCCCAGGCAGCTTCTCGGGGATCCCAGCCTGAGGCGATCCAAGCGCTGCCTGATGGGGTCATACTCGATCAGCAGCTGCAGCGTGTGGCTGGTGCGGTGAATAAGATCGTCCACCTGAACAAAGAGAAGAGAGAAGAGCTCGTTCTTTGAACACGTTGAACACACACACACAGCGTCCATTCAGTGTGTGTGTGTGTGTGTGTGTGTGTGTGTGTGTGTGTGTGTGTGTGTGTATCTTTGACAGCCTGCTCCTGCAGTGCGTGTTGTGTGAGTCAAACAAAACAACAAACAGGAGCATACGTTTAGAGAGTGTATCTTCAGCGTTAGGACAGAACACAGCGCTCTGTAACTTTGACTACAGCATGTTCTGACTGTGAGTCATACGAGTCTTAATTGTTGTCGTGTTAAAGAGTATGATTATATTGTTCTGCCTCCCTGTGTGCTTATGTTTTGTTGTGTTTCTCTTTCTTTTGTGCTGAGCTGCAGGTGCCCGCTGATGATTTCAACGGTAGAGGATTTGTGCAAGTTTTTTTTTGTAATACATTTTTTGGGCGATTTCACCTCCGTTAGATTGGACAGTTGAAGAGAGACATTAGGCATATCATCTTATACTTCAATCACATGCACTTAGTACAGTTTGTTTTATTCATATTTTGATGTATATTCCTGCAGCTACATTGTGTGTAAGAGAGCATATGTAACAACCAAATTTCCCCCAGGGGATTAATAAAGTATTACTGAAGCAGGACTCGACTTTAAGCGTGGGGTGTGAAGGGGATGTAAAAGCAACTTGAGAGATGGAACATAATATTGAAATGAAATATGGAGGAAACAGGACACGGAAATGAAACAATAGAAGAAAAAAAGCAGTGAACGATGACAGAGCTGGTATGAATACAGCAGGGTGAGGTTAGTGGGAATGAACCTTTAAGTGCGGTCATACCACATACCGTCCTCTCCCAACTAAAGAATGAAATAATGATGGAGGAATGTGAGGAATGTCAAAAATCACATGTGCACTCGCTGGATAATGAGGACATAACTTCACAGGTTACACTCAAGGAATGCACTCACACTTCACCGCGACATTAATGAGCTTGATTGGAAAAAATGTCACGTCACATATCAATCAATCGACGAGTGTTAGACGTGTGTGTGTGTGAGAGATGTAAAACCCACCTCCTCCTCCATAAGTGTCCCGACAGGAAGGCCATTGATCTCCAGGATCCTGTCGCCCACATGGATGGCATTCCTCACCTCCGGACTAATAAGCATCCCTCTGACCCTGCAACAGCACCAACACTTGAATGTGAGTATTAACACTGTACGAGTTCTGCACTGATTTAAAGTCTGCAGGCTGTGGAGAAAACTGGGTCAAACTCATAATTGATAATCATCTTTTCCAGTGCTCCACTTTTTAAAGAAGCTTAAATCAGCGTTACATAAAGCATAGTTCATCAGGTTCACACATCAGAGTCCATCAGGTCCCAACTTACTCTTTGACTAGAACACTGGCCGAGCCGTTGACGTCCCTGAGCACTGAGACGGAGAGGCCTCTCTTTCCGTTGGCCGCAGAGGGCATCGAGATGAGGGTGACTGTGTGAGGCAGGGAGTCGAGGACCGAGTCGTGCGAGCGTTTTTCCAACATGGGCGTGAGGACCACCTGCTTGTAGCACTTCCCACTGCACACAAAAAGAACAGGGGCGATATTCACTGCCTGCGCTTTTTATGAAAATCATCGACTCAAGAAATAGAAAAAAATTGTAATTTCTTGTTTTAAATGACCAAAAATTGAAAGCAAACTTCTGAACACTGCATAAAATCAACTGTTGTTTAGGTGTAATCTGATCCCATTCCATCACAGTTATATTCTGCTGATGAAGTAACAGGAACAACTTGGGGTTAAGTGTCTTGCCCAAGGACACATCAGACATGTGGCTGGGGATTGAACCCCCGACCATCCGGTTGAGATACACCCAACTCTACCACTGAGCCACAGCCGCCCACTTGTATTTGACTAGATTAGTGTGGAACTATTGTCACGTTTTTGTATCGTGACAATCCTCCTGAACACATTGAAGTCAAATACAGGATTAGTGTCAGTGGTCGACGGTTGTCGTCGTTCATCTCTCGTGCTTGAATACTTTTCTTTAAAATTATTTGATGTCTTGAGATTTCACTCAATCTGGCTCTTTGAAGCTCTTACCCCTGACGGGTATCCCACATCACAACCAAACTCAAACTGAACAAAAACACAGCCTCAAACAAACAAAAGCAGGATTACAGAGAAATTAATAAAAAGCAAACTGAAGACAAAAAGAATTCACACATTATAATCCTGATCATGAACAATAACGCCTACAATAACTCGCGTTCCATTGAATATAAGACTAGGCCTCATGTCCACCGAGCGTTTGTACGGGGCAGAAAAGTGCTGCCCGTCCGTCCTGTCTCCATGACAACAGTCTGTGGACAACGGCTGCTGTATGACCGACACTGCTCTGTTACGTTTTACTGCATGTTTTTGATTTGAGATCGTTTATTTCTAATCTAATCTGAAGGATGTGGGTACAAGATGAAGATACGAGCTGCAAGTGGCAAAACTACTAACACTGTACATTTGGAAAAGAGCGCCGGTGACGTCAACAGCGCCGTTCTCAAAAGTTGAAAGATTTTCATCTTGAGCTCTCAGGGCAGCTGCACACAAAAAAACATTTTTATCTGGGTGGCCGCCTTCTCCTTATCATTGAAGACAATTGAAAAAAAGAGGCTGGCGCTCAGAAAAAAAACGCTATGGGGCCAAAGGAGAAGTAAAGATACCTGCGTGCATTAACATCCATATAACAAAAGCTTCTGTGACAAGCACAAACTGGAAATACAGATTGTAAAGGAGAAGTTGTTTTATGACTTCTCTTATTTCACAGGTTAGTGAAGAACTTCAAAGCTTTACTTCCACCTGTATACCTGCTCACATACTGAGACAGGTGTCTAAAGGAGAATAACCCCAAACATGCATACAGTAAGATCTGCCAGCTGCGTGTGTTCACAACTCCAGAGCCAAACATAGAAAAAAAACAAAAAACAGAAATAATCCTGTGCAGGTGTCTTACCAGTAGAGTTTGGATCGCTCCACCAAGGCGTAGGTATCCCTGTCTTCGATCACCACCTTGCAGCTCAGACACACGAAGCACTCGGGGTGATACTTGTGTTCTTCGGCCACCTGGAACCACAAACAAAAAAGAAAGAGGCTGATGGTAAGACTCGCAGCATGGAGGAGAGATGTGCTGACGGTCCAGCTTCCTCTGCTCGTCAGAGATGAGTGTGTCGCGCTGCCTCTCTGCTCTCTGCCCTCCTACTCTCGCTGTGACACGCTCTTAACACCTGCTTTACTCTCAGGGCTGTCTGGAATCTGCGATGATGTCACCTCCCTCTGCAGGTCTGAGCCGCTCGTCGTCTCGCTGACGTTCTCGCTTTGAACCACCAGCTCACCGTCTGTCATGTGCTTTCTCTGCCTGACTGATTTCACTTTCTGAAGATTGTCTTTCACTCCCCCAGTTCATTTCGCTTTGTTTTGTTTTTTTACTTCTCATGCAAGGTGAGATCATGTGCCCACCTCTCTCCCCCCAAGCAGGTAATGAAATCTACCTGAGCACAAAAATAAAGTTGATTGGACTTGATGCGGGAAAAATACTCTGGGGTCTGGCAGGAGGAACTCTGGGTGAGGTCGGAGTGAAAGATTTGTGTGTTTGCGGTGACACATACAGCTCCTCCTGGAAGAGTTTTTCAGGACTTTTCTGCAAGTCTAAGATCCATATAATTAGTTCATCTTGTGTCACTTTTATGTTGGACTACAGATGGAAATGAGCAACTTGTTAAATCTGGTGAATCCATCTTTACATTTTCTTTGTATAAATGATCAATGCCCCTGATGGATAAATTGAATAACATGCAGCACATACTGAAGGTCGTCCACGAGGACTGTAGCCTCTGCACACGGGGAGCTCAACCAGAACACCATCATTCCTTTTATTTTCAGTTAAAGGTATTTGAAGTCATATATTTTTGTTTATGGTGTACAGCTTTTGCAGGTAGTCCATAAAGTAGGAACATACTTCTTCTCTAAATGTTTCTAAAGATCAAATTCTTTAAGAAAAAAAAAAGTAATAAATCTGACGTCTGCTCCTGTCACAGCTCTGTGAGAATTTTGCTCCAATTATTTCAGCTGGAATGAATGAAATGACTGGATTGCTGATCTACCTGCGGGCTGCAGGCGCTCTCTGCCTGTGCATGGAGAGAGTCGTCTGCAGAGCAAGATTCACAAGAAGGGCAGAAAAGAGGCGCTTTGATATTGTGAGCGCTTGTAACCACTGTACTGTGGTAACCCTTACTCCTGCAGCCGTCTGCTCCAGTCATCTGATCAGGGGCCTTTTAGAAATTCCCTCATACATATTTTAAATCCAGATGTGATGTTTCAGTCTTCCCCGACAACATCAGGTCTGCAGAATCTGTAGTTTTCCTTTACACGACTGCTAAAAACTATTTTTTATACAGCTCAGCATGTTTATAAATTCTGTCTGTTTGTGTGTTTTACCCGTGTTTGTGTTTAAGTTATTATTATAAGAAAAGCGTCTTGTCTCTGTGACATCATCTACTCTATGACCGACATTGCTCCATTACTTTTTACTGCATGTTTTTTTTTTTTTTTTGATTGTTTATTTCCTGATCAGACGCGGAGCACAAAGAGGATGTGGGTACAAGACCCGTAGGCGGCAAATAATACGGGGAATATCAAACATTTGGAAAAGAGCGTCGGTGAAGTCAACAGCGCCTTTCTGAAAAAGATTAAACATTTTCAACTTGAGCGCTTGGAGCGTCTGCACAGAGACGGCTCCCGCTTTCTGCTGCGAACGCTCTCTACTCATCAGAAACGATTGAAAAAAAGATGCTGGCGCTCAGAAAAAACGCTAGGTGGACACAGTGCCTAAGGAGGGAGGAGCTCACCAAAGCCAGCCGCCTCTGTTTCACTTTTCATAAATACACATCTTACTGTAATCCAGTCTCAATGTTGAGTTTTCTGATATTTAACGTCTAAAGTTTGAAGCAGTATCTTTCCCACAGCTCCGAGGCAGTGAGTCAATGTTTGGAAAAGGCTCCCCTTCTGTTACGGAGATATAAACGTGATGTAATCCACATCATTGTGACATCTCAGGATGTCTGTCTGTAACGCTCAGCCTTTGAGCCGAGAGCGGAGCCACCACCTCCATCAAACACAGTCATCACCTGCCTCAGGCGTTCACAGCAACACTGAGCTTTACTCTGCAAAACAACATGAGAGCAGAGCGTCATGATGCCAGAATCTTAATCTTTAATATGATTCCAGTCAACATCAAACCATATCCATATCTGTTTGGATACCATGGCAACAGAAATAGACGTCCCAGACTCCCAATATTGGGTCATTTCTTGTTTTAATGACCTAAAATTGCAGACTTACTTTGTCTAAATTACCCAAAAACATTGACAACATCTCACGGCAGCTTTGTACTAAAATATGACTGAATATCAGTTTTTGTTTTTTTAAAGTTTGGGTACTTCTCGATACTATCGATAATTAAAATAACAGAAGGCATGGCGAGTGTATAGCTAGAGCACATTGAAGCAAAAAGGCGATTCAAAGTGCGTCACACAAGACATAATAGAGAGCGAGAGAAATAAGCTCTGTGCACACAAGAATCCGGGGCTGTGAAGCCGCTGACCACATAGTCTTACTGTCCCGACGGAAAACAGATTCACCTGCTTTTTTTTGTTTGTTTTTTTTACATTCCACTCCAGAACGTCTTCCAGAAGATTTAGGCTCATGGTTTGTTGAGTCTTTGTCGAGTCACAGGCTGGCTCAGACTTCCAGATACCCCCCTGCAGGGGCACCTTACACAGCCCGACCTAGCTGAGATTGTATCGTTTAAAAACATGCAGTTTCCAAAAGGAAGGACATTTTGAAAATGTTGAGCGTTACTTTGGAGAGGTACAAGACGACACAGTGATGTTACATAAAATTCTGACAAAAACAGCGCCTTCTAACACAACAACCATCTTCAGTCAATCAACAAACCAACAAATAAATTCAAAGCAGGACAAAAACAGCAGTGTCCTGGACTTGAATGCCTAACAAGCTGCAGCAGCTCTGCATGACCCTCCTCTGCTGATGGCCCACAATGATTCTCTTTTCTGACCGAGGGGCCATACTGGCTCTGCCAAAAACACTTGGCTCGGCCGGGCCGATGAAGCGGGATGCCAATACTAAATAGAAGAGTTCATTGTGTTTGTTGCTTGGTGGCAAAAAGAAAAACTTCAGTCTGGCTCCATGTTACTCAAGTGACCTCGATTGTGACCAGTGAGAGCCGCTGCCACTCTGAATTTCATGTTCCAACCTGCGGACACTGAACCGGAGCTGAGTGACGTTTGGGTTGAAATCAAGTTACATAAGATTCAGTAGAGCCAGATGTGACTTTTGTGGTCATTTGCTGCAAGGGGGCTCCATATCGATGTGTAGTTAAAGCAAAATGATTCAACTTTTGCTGAACCGCGGTCAAAAAATTGGCGGGTACAGCAAATGGTAAAAGCTGAATCATGACATAATATTAACACAAGCAGAAACAAGACAGTTACATAACAATGTCTAGCTAAAGTTGACCAACTTTAAAGGCTTTACATGTGATTATTCACACTTAAATCTAATAGAAATCAAGTATATCCTCTGAATGTTTCTAGATCACGCTCATTTCAGGTAAATTTACATGCAGTGTGAAGATATGAGCATAATAAAGATCGCTAGCATTAGAATGCTAACACAACAATGCAGTGCGAGTTGCTTTGGTTTCATGCTGGAGCTCAAGGGCGACATCTGTTGTGATCAAAAAAAAAATCACATAAAGCCTTTAACTGATGAGACATTAGTCATCACAGATCAAGCTCGGCTTAAGACAAAACCCCTGGCAGAACTGAACTGAGCAAAGTCGTATTTTATAACTCAAACTTAAAATTACAACGGGGAAGAATGAGTTATTTCTCCTTCAAAAGTTATTTCTTTAACAACAGCCGTGTGTAAAAGCCCGAGTACAGACGACGATCTGAGTGGTAGACTGTGGGTAATATCTCGACCGCCTCCTCGCCACAGAGGACTGAACATGATGGGCTCCAAACCGCCTCATGTTCCAGCGTTTTCCACCTCAACCCTGTGTGTATTTGGGGAAGTGAACTGTGGAGAACTTGTGTACAGAGAGGGAACATAATGGGGCCTCGAGGGGGAGTTCACAGCTGAGGTCTGTAGAGCCCCATGTGCTGCGTTCAACAGCCTCCAATGTAAAGTATCACTCATCTGTAAATGCAATAATGCCCTCCCCTCCAGATTGGTATTAATCTGGAGCAGTGGGGAGAAGCTGGAACACGGAGAGCTCTGACACGCTCTGCAGGCTCTCTGGTATTATTTAAGTAGAGGAGGAAATTGTTGGCAATTGTTGTTATAGGATCATGGCGAGGCAGACTTTAAAGTTTGGCAATCACATGTAGCAGCAGTGGTCTAATAGTCTGAACTCCATGTCCGGCTTTACTAGACAGACACGCATTCACAATCCTGAAAAGTTCAAGTTGACCTATCGTGCTGATCCCCACCTATAGTGTTACAATGCTGCACTTAATTAAAAGTATGCAATTCAACTTCCAAGTGTCAGATCGTGATGTAAACGTGTGTTGGAGTAATCACAGGCTATGTCTGCAGAGGGCGCTAAACGGCGTGTTTCACGAGCCGGCTTCAAGCCTCTACGATGACAGGTGGACTCGTTTTCGTTGGCTGTTCTACCAGCACACGGGCAGCCCTCTCCCGGCAGCCCTACAGTGATCTGCCCCCCCCCCCGAAGGCTTCCAAAGAGCTGGCCAATCAAAAGAAAGTGGGCATGAGGGGAGGGGGGCCTTAAAGAGACAGTACATGAAACCAAGTGCTTCATGCAGAGGCTGAAATGAGGGTATTTATGGACACTAGTCTCAGATAAATAAGGGGTTTCCCAAGAAAGGTGTTAATGTGGATAAAATAGGATCTTTAAGTGTGTAAACTGGGCGCCAAACTCACAAGATATCTTTAATGAGGACTGGGGCAAAATGTGGTAAATTGTGTCAAATGAAGAGTTTTTACATTTCACCAAAAATGAAAATGTTTGCCTGTACTCGGCAAAAGTCCTCGCCCAGAAATATTTTACGTTATATTTTGAACTTAATGAAATTCTTTTGCATTTTAGGAAATATTTTTTGTGCTTTGTGAAATACCTTTGTGTTTGATTAAATATTTCTACGTTTAGCGAAATGCTTTAGCAGTTGACCTTCAGGGCCACCGTACTTTGCTGATCTTGCCCTGTTCATTCGTCCCTGTATTTGTGCTTCTACGATTTATTTTTGGGGCTTTTGCTTTATAGGACAGGGGATACAGTAGGTGATCAGGAGAGAGAGTGGCAAAGGAGTCGCAGGCCGGACTTGAACCTGGGCCGCCCGCTTGGAGACCTAAGTACAAAGGGCGCACCCTAACCAACAGGCCATTTTGTGTTTTGTGATACATCTTGTCCTGTATTTGAATTGTGTGTCACTCAAAATGAATGTTTTAGATGTCAGTAGGTGATTTTAAAAAGGCAGTTTCAGCAGCGATGTGAATCGTCCTGTTCAACACCTACCAAGCAGAAAGGTTGACAAGCATACAAAATAAACCATATGGGGCGTTGGTGGCGCAGTGGTTGGTGCGTGCGCTCCAGACGGAATCAACACGCCTTCTACGGGGAGATTGCAAAAAAAAAAAACTGATCCCACACTTCCCCTAATGCAACTCGACAGCTTCTTTGTCCCTCCCTGCTAACTGCCAATGTCTTTCACATGCCACACCCACAGCGTGTAACCGTTTCTACAAACATGCCAAAAAATAAATAATCATGACTAAACACAACTGTGTAGTGAGCAGAACTCTCCTTTAATCTTAAAGTAAAATTAGTTTAAGAGGTTTTGGTTTGGATTGGAATTAGTTTGATAAATTTCTACATTAATCCCTTCGCCTGCGAGTCTCTGGGCATTACTTGCAGCGGCGGACTCACCATGGCAGGTCCAGTCATGAGCAGAGAGCAGCCGTGACACAGCTCTCCAAACTTCTCCCAGTAGTGTTTGCGACAGTACAGCTTGCCATCCTTCTCATAGTACCAGTTTGTCAGGTGATCGCAGCACACAGAACACCTAAGAGGACAAAAGACAAAGTCGAGGTCACGTTTGAACAGAACAAAAAGGAGATGAACTTAATACACAAGAATAAGACCAGAGCGATGGGTGTGGACTTCCTCAAGCGTAAACAATCACCCTCAAGCTGATGTGGCAGACAGTCAAGAGGCCTGGCATGTTATTTCACAGGCCTGTTGATAATCATTCAGGTATGCATCGTGGGTGAACATCGCTTCCACTTCTTTCAGCTAATAACAGGTCAGCTTCGTCTGCCATCTGTCTAGTACAGGTTACTACAAGCACCTTGCATGCAAAGCAAATCTACACTTGAAGAGAGAAATCCTAGATCCTATTAGCCCCCGTGTCCACAGAGCGGTTTTTTTTTCTGAGCGCTCCAGCGTCTTCTTTCAATTCAACTCAGTAGAGAGCGTTTGCTGCAGAAAGCATCCGGCGAGAGAAAAAGCGCAGCGCCCAGCGTCTTTATTTTTATTTTTTTTACAAACTTTCAACTTTCAGAAAGCCGCTGTTGATATCACCAGCGCGGTCTAAAATAAAAAAAACCTGGTAGTAAATAGTAACGGAGCAGAGTCTGTCATAGAGCAGCCGTTGTCAACAGGCTGTTGTCATGGAGACAGGACGGACTTGCAGCGTTTTGTCCTCTCAGCGCACGAAGGCTTCATGCAAACGCTTCCGAGTGCACAGCCAGAGCTTTTCTGACCGGGAAAAAAAAAAACGGCAGGTGGACACGGCCTCAGACATCCAGAATTTTAAACTTCAGCATGACACCAGTAACAATCAAGAAATATCGATATCGATGTTGACAAGACGGCAATCACATTGAATTCCTATGCACTCGATATTGGGTCATTTCTTGTTTTTAATGACCAAAGAATGCAAACTCCTGCACGCTGTCTAAATTATAACAAAATATGGCACCGTGTTCGTGCAGCTAAGACAGTGAGCTCTCCATCTTTGGATTGGAATATGAGTGAACATCTATAGATTTCTTTTAAAGCTTTTGTACAATATCAATACTAAAAATAACAGATTGTACCATTTTAAAACTTCAAAAAGAAATCTCGTCCACCTTACCGGATTATGTATTTAACTTGTTTGAGCGTTATGTAACAGATGTTGAAGAGAACTCAGAGCCACAAAAAAAACTCTGAAAAATTTGACATTTTCAGTTTTGTAAGAGGCAAAGATGTAAAACTTAAAGAAAGCCTGACAACAAACTATAAATCACACTGCTCAACAAAACCCCCTGAGAGCTGAGCGGTTGGAGAGCACAGGAGCTTTAGCTGGGGGCATGTTCCCGATGACAACAACATGTTCTCCTCTCTGAACTAGGTGTAGCCGGGCACAGTAAATACCTGAGATGCGCTGGGTCTTGCAGCATGTTTGCAGACTTAAAGTGACAGACAGTACAATGAGTTGTTTCACTTGTGAGAGAGGACAATCTTGCAAGCTTTCCGCAGATTGGGGATTAAAGTAGCATTTGGCAATAACAATAAGCTGCCAAATACTTTTGCCAAAATCTAGAAACTTAATAGGATCCAGTTTTTTTGGGGGTGAAAACTGAACTATGGCTTACACAACAACCCGCAGAGCCTGTTAAAATAAAAACTCTACAGGGACAAAGTCCTTGGATCACCTGCTTGTTGATTGTGCAGATTTTGTTTGTTTGTCTTCATCATTGTAAACAATAAGAAGGAATCTGTCAGCCCAGTGGTCAAAGGTGCAATCCGTATTTAACTGAAATGTTACAAAAAGACAGAAAATATTAGGACTTTTCCATAAGAATGATCCAACAGACGATCAATCCGAGCTGTCATCTCAGAGGATGTTGAAGAGAACGTCCCTGGCTGCAACTCTGTGACAAAGTGTACAGAGAGAGGAATGCTGAAGTTTCTCACAGACTCAGAAGCACCTGCAGGTTGAGTCAGTGCTCCTTGAACAAGCTGCACTGGTTCGGTGGCGAGCTGCATTTTCTACAGCCAGACCTCGGTCAAGGATGAGCTGCTCTGTCAGGGATTAGGTTTCAAAAAACGTCTGCAGTCTGCAGTCCTGGTCTACTTTTCTGGTTGCTGCAATCAGACTTTACAAATGCTCCAAATGTTACTCCAGCTTCTTAACCTGTCAGTTTTTCCTTTGGGTTTCTAGTCATTTTGAGTGATAATGCAGAATGAGATTTTAACATTGCCGTGATGAAGTGCAGACAAATAAATGTCTTCTGTTGGGAGATTGTTTTGCAAGATAATGCGAGCGTAAACATCTTGACAGGACTAAATTCTCTTGAACCCCAGATTAAAACAAGAAGGTTGATGATGCATTAGGGTTGTAACACCTCCAGAAATGTAATCGTTGATGATTCTAGGAAAGATCTTATGATACGGATACCAGCTCCAACACCATGGAAACCAAATAAGAAGTCCTCTACGCACAATATTTCATCATTTCTTGTTTTTAATAACCAACAATTAAAGCCGATTTTATGCACACTGTCTTTTTTTAAATATATATATTTTTTTGGCTTTTTGTGCCTTTATTCGAGAGATAGGACAGTGGATAGAGTCGGAAATCAGGGAGAGAGAGAGAGAGAGAGAGAGAGGGGAATGACATGCAGGAAAGGAGCCACAGGTTGGATTCGAACCCGGGCCGCCCACTTGGAGGACTACAGCCTCCATACATGGGGCGCACGCACTAACCACTGCGCCAGTGGGGCAGCGGTAGCTCAGTCGGTAAGGACTTGGGTTGGGAACCGGAGGGCCGCCTGTTCAAGTCTGGAACCAAATCTGAAAATTGGTCTGGTAGCTGGAGAGGTGCCAGATTACTTCCTGAACATTGCAGAGGTGCCCCTTGAGCAAGGCAGCAAAATCCTGAATATAAGTCACACCGGTATACGTATGAGGCCCAGATTTGTCTTCTTGTTGCAGCAGCCTTCAGCGGAGCCTCACACATTATGTTGCTGCAGGTAAAGTCCATCCAGGCTTATTATTGACTCTGGCAAAGGCCTCACATACTTCAAAGTTTTCTGGCATTAGTTAAGAGCGAGCCGTCTTACAGAGGGAAGATCACATTTCTGTTTCTAGTGTGGAGGAAAGAGGGGGGGGGGGCAACAGGAAGGCCCTGCTCGTCTTCCGTGTCAAAGAATAATGTGAGGAAACAAACAGTCTGCTCTTCTGAGATGAAAGAAACAAAACATGGAGAACAGACACGAGGTCAGAGTAATAATGACTCGGCTCTGATTCATCACACCGTGATGTGTTGGTGGGAAGCGCAGCTGAAAGTTTGCTGAGGTTACGACTGTGTGAGTAATGGTGGCTGAGCTGCTGGGGGGGACACAGCTGCGGCGAACACCACACCTCTGACCGGCGTGTGGTCGGTATGTGTGTGTGTGTGTGAAGATCGGGATGTAGAGCAGCTATGCAGGAGTGTGCGTGCCTTTTCACAGAATCATCAAATGATGAAAACACTGATTATCATACCATGTACATTCACTTACAGTATTGAATTCCACTCTGCAAGTGATATTAAAAACTGCTCTCTACCACAAAGGAACATCTTGTTTTGTTAAGTAAGAATAAAATGTCTGATCCCTGTGAGCATCATGATAACTCATTATGAAATTCTTTAATCCCGATTTATGCTTACTTTTTTTCTCCTTTCTTTCGGATGCTTTTCCGTTTTGCTAAATACTCTGACTGAACAGTTTACCTTTCCTAATAATAAAACAACAAAACAGTAAACCAACAATAACAGATTCATGTTTAACTGTAAAATGTCTACACTCCTGCACTTGAACTTATAGTATCACTGATTGCACATCTCCCCATGTCAATACTGTCCATTTACTGCTCTGTTTTTGCACATTTACCTTTAATCTTTCATATTTAAGACTAGTAATGCTAAATTAAATCCTGGTTGTATATATTCTCATTCTTAGTTTTGATATTTTTAGTACTTATTTACTTTGTATTTAATATTATATTGTGTTTAAATTTGCTAATATTGTGTGTTTGGACAACCTGCTGCTGTAACGCCACAATTTCCCAGTTTGGGATCAATAAAGTAATTCTATTCTATACACAGTGCTCGCTGGCCCATCAGTCAGTTCAGCCACGAGCCTGATTACCAAAAACTCTTATCCTGTGTGTGACGATAAAGACAAACTATTCAGACCACATCTGTTTTTGAACCAGTCTCTACATGTTTATTTCTGCTGTAAAAAGAAAAAGGGTCTTTTAGAATAGGGTGCGTGTGTGACTTCGGCGGCTTCTGCAGCCAGCCTCAAGTGGACTCTCAGGGAACTGCAGAAAAATGAAAACGCTCCACCTCGTCTGTCCCCGTTCTACACAAAAGCATTCCTAAAAACAGCAGATAAACTCCAATTACTGCCCATTATGTGGTGTGATATGTCAAGATGAAGTGATGTGAGAGTGCCTGTAAAAACTTCCCTCTCTGTGTGCTGGGTGAATGGAGGGGCGGGCGGGCGGGCTCAGGTGGTTCTTTCATGAACAATGCAGCAGTCCTGGCTGCACAAACACTACAAAGAAAACATCACTCGTTTCCTTAAATCTACATTCCTGCTGCAGTGAATTCCTTTGTTAAATTATGGAGTGGAGATAGTTAGAGAGTGACCTTTGACTGTGGCCTTAGCGACCTGTGGAGGGAGGGTTTCACTTCGGCTGTGTGACTGCTTAAAGGAACAGTTATTTCTCACATGGACGGTGCGTCGGGAATTAAATTAGGCATTCTGAAGGGCTGCAGGTCACAGTAATTATCGTCATCCATCAATCACAGCGGTGTTCCATACTTGGCATCAGCGGTTCAATAACTGTATCACTCAGTCAGCATAACGTTTCCTTATTAATATTTTGTTCCACCCCTAATCAACACCGTTATCACACATCCCCTGTAATGTATGAAAAACAGGCTCAACCTCTTTAATAACAAGTATGATGATAACATCGTGAGCTCCATTCACTTCCAGCGAAGTACAAGACTTATGTCTGGAAAAAAAAAACCCCAGAGGAGTCTGCAGTCCATGTCGGAGACGGCGGACTCGCTTCTCTGAATCGCCGTCTAGGAATGCAGAAGGCAGCGGAGTGGAGGGTGCTGTTACCTATAGGCCTCAAAAACACTGCCAGGTTTACTGGAACAAGGGTGACGTCAGCTCTTAAGAATGTTACACAAGGTGGAGGTACACAGAGGGCAGAGTGGCAGCATGTGGACAATGGACAATAGGAGCACAGCAGGGGGGGAGGGGGCACATTGTCAAGGACGTTTTTATTTTTAGCTTCTTTTTTATTTTAAATTCTGAGATTTAGCTCCTAATCACTTGAAATAAGCTCTTAAAAATCTTTGTCATTGTGTTGATAAACTAGTGAGCTGAGATCAGACGGCCGTGTGGAGATTTTTCACACCTTGTGATGAATAAGAGCTTTAATGAACACAAAACATCAAACCTCAGAGCGACAACACAGCTGCCTGGCTTTCCACAAAACACAGCAAGTATTTCATATCTGCCAGTATCAGAGCCTAAAGCTCTGATTTGACGCTCGTAAAAATCAAAGTGTTTCAATACCACAGAAACAAAAACAGAAGTCCTAGGCGTCCAATTGTGGGTTCTTTTCTTTTTTAAATACCAAAAGTTCTAATCAAACTTCTGCACACTGTCTAAATTGCACAAATAAATCTGCAATGTTTTGGTATTGCCAATGTGCAATTTAGACGGCGTCACTTCCTCTGTTCTCTGTTTGGAAACCCGTTTTCACATCTACACTCCTGAAACTATCTGGATCATTTCAGGAGGACTGCTCTGGAGATTCTCCTCACCTGGCTGTTCACATTATGCTCCTCACAGCGGGAGACTATCCCTGTCAGAGGGGAGGGGGGACACAAGTCTCCTGAGGGAAGACGTGATGTACAAAAAAAATAAAATAAAAGACGCAGAAGTAGCGGACAAAGCAACAGAGTCCACTATACAAGAATATTTGCTTTTATATGTGTAGTTCAACTGAATCACAAATGCAGACGTTTCATAACGTGCACAGAGATCGTAGCATCAGACCGGAGTTGCTGTGGAAAAAATACAAGGGGTCCTGCAGGAGAAACTCTGGGTGAAGTCAGAGAGAAAAATTCACACGTACAGCTCCTCCGGCAAATATCAGAGGAGTTTTTCAAGAGTTTTCTGCAGGTGTGAAATTCCTATATGAGACATAAGCGTAACTTTTGCATCTTTTGCATCTTTAATAAGAAGCCAAAAGAACTTGAAAAACGTCAGTATTTGCTGAACCGCCAATTCTCCTCTCTCTTTAGCTTGAGGCAGCTTTGGGTTCAAAGTGTGACTGAAGATCTGTAGTTTTTATTAAACGTCAGTACTTTCCGATAACTAAAGAGATTATATTACTTTAGAGCATGTGGTATCGAAAAGTATCAAAGAATGTTAGAGGTCAAGACGTTTCACACAAAGATGAAGGAGGAGGTGTGATGATGTGAGTGTCAAAGCAGAGGGAGAGGATGAACGGTCAGTAACACAGCTGTTTCTTCACTCTTGCCGTTGAGATGATGACATAAGGAGCTGTGCGTGCATCATGGAGGAGCCAGCCTTTGAAAAGAGTGAAACCCCGGGGTTATGTGAGGACAAAGTGCAGCAGGATACTGGCTTCAAGAAAGCTATTTCAGACATCACAGTCAGCATTTAATTTGTTCTATTTTTAAGGCTTTCTGGGTTTGCCAGAAGTCCCCCCAGAGCCAGACTCCCGTCCCAGAGTCCCAGAACCGAGGCTTTGAGTTTCTCTGAGGAAAAGCTGTGCTCCTCCGATCAGCAACAACATGCACAGACTCAGGACTAATAACATATAACAGGCATATCAAAACGCTGCAACTTTGGAACGCATTTTCTTTTTAATAATAATCAGCTGTGTTCAGCCTTATAATGTGATCGTCCTTCTCCTGTTTAATGTCCTTGACAAAGCTTTTTTCTTCACCAGTATTTCCTTTAACTTTGATTTACAGAGGGCTGAAACTACATCATCATTTGAATCACCAACGCGCCAACAAACATACGTCTAACATACGTCTTCTTCGTGAAGCCCCGTCCCAATACAGAAGCCCATGAACGTATCCTGACGTGCAACTTCCTTCAAAATGTAACGACACATCAAAACAACGCAACTACTAGCCCTCCAATTGGACCCCTGGGTAGCATCATATTTCCTGCATCTGCAACATTTAAAGCATCGCTGGCGTTTTATAAATCCTGCAGAAGGAAGAACGCTACAAGCCAGTATGATCAATCAGCTCCAACGGCAACATATGACTCTTTCCAGAGTAATCAGTTTAGTGATAAAAAAAAATGTTTTTGAGTTTATTAGGATGCAGGAGGGACATGCTGCAAACACAGATATTGTGAATGTAGAATAGCAGACCGAGTTGTGTGACCACCGCACCCTTTATTGTAATTGCACACATTGCATATTTGTCTCATGTTGTGCAGGCCTGCATTAAGGGAGACATCAGTAGGCTGTTTCTTTTTTTCCAGGGGGATTTTTTCATCATGCCCGTCTCTAAACGACACATCCAGCAGTCACAGGATCGCAGATATCCATCTCCCTTTCCGGGGCAGTGACCTGTGACGACCAGAGAGATCCCTCCCTCCAGTGTGACAATCATTAAACCTCAGAGAGGGACGTAGACACACACACAGGGCAAAGTCCTCCGAGAAAGACAGACCATTGTACCCACCAACCTGTCTCCAGTAATAACCAGGAGGAGCGTCCCCGTCCCCCTGTCAGCTGGGACAGTAGCAGGTCCTACATGACGTGTTATGTGCAGAGAGGGTCAAAAACAGTCCCGTGTTTAGGCTACACGACAGAAGCTTCCAAGATTATCTCTACAAGGCCGTTTGGAACTGAGGACGGAGCCAGCATGTTGACCAACAGAGAAACAACAATAGTGCTTATCAATACAAGCTGCCCCCCCCCCCCCCACCCCCCTCCTCTTCTTTGGATGAAAACAAAGCATTCCCTTATCAGCCCCCAGGGGAGGAATCTGTCCTCATTACACTTCACAGAGGAGGTTTGTCGTGATAACAGGATTTTAGAGTTCAATGCGAAACTAGGGAAAGTTAAATGGAGTCCATATCGGTTTCAACATCACGGCAGCTAACAAACAAAAAGTCCTGGAAACGCAATTTTGAGTAATTTCTTGTTTTTTAATAATTAGAAATTGCAGGCAAACTGTGTGAATTGCACACAAACGCAACATTATGATACAGAAAGTGATTTGCTTGCATGTTTTTGAATAGATGAATTCCTGTGTTTAACACACCTGTCTAATGATGTAGGTGTAGCTCCTTAAACATGTTGATACTTTTTGATACTAGGAGCAGAGATAGAATCGTTTTCGACACATTGTATCAGAAAAGTATCTTTTGACAACCTTATAAAATCAGAAAACGGAACACTTACTGGAAGCAGGCGTTGTGCCAGGTGTCCTGGAGGATTTTAATGTGAAAGGAGTCTTGAATTGTTCCGCTACAGCCCACACAGTAACACCCATTTGTACCTGCAGGAGAAGAACTAACTGTTAACCTGAAACGTCCCGAAACCCGGAGAACATTGACCGACTTTACACTGACATGATAAGAAGACATGAAACTTGAAGACTGTCCGTGTTAAGTTACAACCTGAAGGACTCCTCCTCACCTTCTGGTTCCTCCATCTCTCCTCTTGAGCGCGTCGTCGACTTCTTTTAAAAAAAAACCTTCACACACTTTTCATTCTTCAGCGTCGTCTTCTCAGGACTACAAACTCGGAATACGACAGGACGAACCAAAAGAAGAAAAAAAAAGGAAAAAAAACACACAAATCTCTTTAACTCTCCGCAGGAAGAAAAAAGAAAAGAAACCGCAGTCCTCCTCTTGGACCGAGCTGCTTTTTTTTTTTTTGCCGCTGGCAGGCAACCGGGATGAGTGACGTAATGCCGTCAACAAATTCCTCTACGGAGAGCGGAAAGGATCAACTGCAGCACCTGGAAGCAGGGGAAAAAAAAAAACGAGGGTTGGAGCCCCAAACTGTAAGAAAATAACAGTGGCGCCGCCTGCTGTCAGAATGAGAGCACTGCACACTCTTTGTTCTTTTTAGTATTTGGAGATGGAGTGATGTACTGAGAACATCTCGACCTAGAGTGTTATATTACTTTTATACAACAGTTTTAAAAGCAGAAAAATGTGCTAAAAAGCAAAAATCAACAACAGATTCTTTTTTTACTCCACAACTGTTGCCGAGCAACCCGACATTCTTGTAAGCGCCATTTTTGCAGTAATAAATTTGATTATTATTTTTGGATTATGATTTGCTAGAGCATAGCAGATAATATGTTTGTGTTTATCTTGGGAATATTTACTGAGATTATTCCTATTTTATTTTGAAGGTTTGTTGTGATTCTGTAAGACTTCCGTAGTCATGTGAATTAACCTCTACTTTTTTGTTAAAATGAATTAATTTAATCATAAAACCAGTGAAATTAAAGTCTGCTGTGTGATTCAGAGGTTTGAGATTGATGGATAAAGAAAAACTCTGTCAGCTATAAATTTCCATTAAAAGTATTCAAGGAGGAGAGCTACACATTTTGTGAAAAGTCCCAGTATGTTGTACACTCATGGAATGCCTCTTGTCCAATCACATTGCTTGATCAGAACTAATTAACTCAGAATAACAGAATACGACCGAGACCCTGAAATCCCAAAATGTAAAAAAAAAAAAAATGGGTGCACAATATATTTTCTTGTGCGCATTAGTTACATGTCAAGTTGTGTGAACAAGATCATTTTATTGCCAACCAGATATCAAATTTGACTTCTTGGGCTCCACACAAAAAAAAAAAATCAAGCAAAGCATAAAAAAATTAAAAAAACTATACAAACATTATAGGGGTATCAAAAACAGAACTAAAGTGACATATTTACTATCTTTCAGTCAATGTAATGATTGGCTGTATAAAGTTCTATTTCTAATTTAAATTGTTGTATTTTTGGTACCAGTTTTGATACTTTCCTAATTAATATTTTAATAAATTGCTAATTAATAAAGTCATTAGCAATTGTTTACAGTCAGTTTCCCTCTTATCATAAAATATATATATCTTATACAGTTGCAGGAAAAAGTATGTGAACCCTGTGGAATTTTCTAGTTTTCTGATTAAATTGGTCATAAAATGTGTTCTGATCTTCATCCAAGTCTCAACAATAGACAAACACAGTCTGCTTAAACTAATACCACAAAAAACAATTATATGTTTTCATGTTTTTGTTGAACACAACATGTAAACATTCACAGTGCAGGGTGGAAAAAGTATGTGAACCCCTAGGCTAATGACTTCTCCAAGAGCTAATTGGAGTCAGGAGTCAGCCAACCTGCAGTCCAATCAACGAGACGAGATTGGAGGTGTTGGTTAAAGCTGCCCTGCCCTATAAAAAACACACTTCAGTTTTGAGTTTGCTACTCTCAAGAAGCATTGACTGATGTGAACGAAAGAGCTCTCAGAAGACCTACGATTAAGAATTGTTGACTTGCATGAAGCTGGAAAGGGTTACAAAAGACTTTCTAAAAGCTTTGATGTTCATCAG
The DNA here is from genome assembly GCF_963930695.1 of Labrus bergylta. Taxonomy (NCBI): domain Eukaryota; kingdom Metazoa; phylum Chordata; class Actinopteri; order Labriformes; family Labridae; genus Labrus; species Labrus bergylta. Next base: position 31,837,476 of record NC_089196.1, read on the forward strand.
TCCACGTTAAGACAAATTGTCTATAAATAGAGAAAGTTCAGCACTGTTGCTACTCTCCCTAGAAGTTTCCGTCCTGTAAGGATGACTGCAAAAGCACAGCACAGAATGCTCAATGAGGTGAAGAAGAATTCTAGAGTGTCAGCTAAAGACTTACACAAATCTCTGGCACATGCTAACATCTCTGTTGACAAATCTACGATACGTAAAACATTAAACAAGAATGGAGTTCATGGGAGGACACCACGGAGAAAGCCACTGCTGTCTAAGAAAAACATTGCTGCATGCTTGATGTTTGCAGAAGAGGACCTGGATGTTCCTCAGCACTACTGGCAAAACATCCTGTGGACAGATGAAACCGAAGTTGAGTTGTTTGGAAGGAACACACAACACTATGTGTGGAGAGAAAAAGGCACAGCACACCAACATCAAAACCTCATCCCAACTGTGAAGTACGGTGGAGGGGGCATCGTGGTTTGGGGCTGCTTTGTGCATCAGGGCCTGGACAGATTGCTATCATCGACGGAAAAATGAATTCCCAAGTTTATCAAGACATTTTGCAGGAAAACTTAAGGTCATCTTAATTCCTCCTGACCGTTGTGCAGGTCTGATCTGCAACTACAGGAAACGTTTGGTTGAGGTTATTGCTGCCAAAGGAGGGTCAACCAGTTATTAAATCCAAGGGTTCAACTGTATCCTTTCCTTTAATTGGTCAACTGTCAGTACTTTAAAGAAGTGCTAAATCTCAAGTTCTTTGCAATAAAATAAAGTGGAACCAATCTGCAATCACTGCGTGACTGCTGGTGTTTGTAATGTCACACATCTATCTACTGCGTTATGATCTGTTTCTGTTATTTGTTTGCACCACATCACAAGCTATAGTCTATAAGTGCTGTACTTTGTGTCAATGGATTACCTGCTCCATACTTGTCCACTTAAAAAACAAACATTAAATAAATGAATGAATGACTGAATACACATGAGAGGGAAGTTAAACTGTAATCAGGAGTTTATTCATGAAAAGACTGATTTTGTTAGACGCCCTCACAGAAAGCAGCACAGATGTTTTTTTAAACATAGAACTAAATTCTATGTGTTTGATATGGAGAGAGATTAGTTTGAATAATTTATTTCCTACAATTAAAATGTGATTATACTTTTGATTACATTTTCTTTTTAGTAATTATTTATTTTGTTTTTATCTAGTTTTTGCACAATAAGAATTCAATTAGTTTGACTATTGAGCAACACTGAGGTTACATCAGTCTATGGGTTACATAGTTAGGTTTGCAGGTAGGGTCATCATGAGCCTGATAGTGCTTTTCTACAATATAGATACAATCCGGTTACTACATTGGACACCTCTCTGTGAACTTAAATGTGACAGTGTTTAGCCCAAGCAGCAACCTCAGAAGTTAAAAAATGAAGCCTGGAAGTGCAAAATCCTGCAGTTCGTCGGGTGTCCACTAGAGGCTGGCTGCAGGAGCCTGAGAAGTCACATACACACCCATTCACAAAAAGGTCATGTTTACAGCCTGGTTCAAAAAACCAAATGGGTCTGATCAGCTCATGTCTCCATCGACACACACTGTACCATGAATTTTCTGATAACTCATCCATTTTGATTTGATGAAGGATAAGAGTTATGCACAAAAAGACCAGATTCTACATGGAGGCTTCTTGATCTGATTTACAATAGGGCTGGCACAAAACATCGACATGGCGATATGTCGTTATCCTCCTGACTGCTTTTATACAGAATCAAATCCAGGTGCCAAACATCACATTTTAAACTGAGCGAAATACAGCACTCTGAGCAGCTGCCGATTTGACTCACTGAGTCACTACTTCATGACTCCACAAGGTGGCGCTTAAGGTATTAATGAGGTTAATTGGCCAAAAGATATATTTTTTTATTTTATTGATCCTGAGGGAAATTCCACATTTTAGCTGTCATGACATTTGGATTTGTTATCTTCTGAATGTATTTTTTTTAAGTTCACATTCTGCTCCTTTCTCCTCCTGTGTTGATCTTATTTGTAATGTTCTTTAGTTTGGTTTAGTAAGTGCTGTTGCGTCACGGCAGTAAGGTCCCTGAATCCCCGTCTGACAGGTGCCTCTCTGTGTGGAGTTTGCATGTTTCCCCCCGTGCATGTGTAGGTTCTCTCCGGGTACTCCTGGTTCCCCCCTCAGTCCAAACACATGCTTGTTAGGTCAACCCCCCCCCATCATCATCATCACTTCCACCTGTGTCTTGTCTGTCAAACCTGGTTTTGATTACCCCTTGTGTATTAAGTCGATTGGGTAGACAGTCCCTTCTATCCGTGCTGTATACTCTTAGGACCAACTGTTGAGTAGGCGCTCACAGTAGGCAGATATTTGTTCCTACTTCGTCTGATTCATTCAGTGTGTAAGTGGCGTCATTAGCCCGCCTCATGTTATTGACACTCCAACTCAGATGTGATATGCATGATGGGTCAGTAAATAATACAAAACTTCACATTACATGAAAACAATTTAATTCAATTTAATTTAATTTAATTTAATTTTTTTTAGATTTATTTTGGGCATCTTGTGCCTTTATTGGAGAGATAGGACCGTGGATAGAGTCGGGAATCAGGGAGAGAGCGAGTAGGGAATGACATGCAGGAAGGGAGCCACAGGTCGGATTTGAACCTGGGCCGCCCGCTTGGAGGACTACAGCCTCCATGCATGGGGCGCGCACTCTACTGCACCACCAGCGCCCCAATTTAACAACTTTTTGAAAGGAGTGTCACCCGAAACCAGCCGCATCCATCCTCGTTTTTTTCGTTTTTTCATCCTAGTCTGTTTTGATTTGGAGGCGCACGTGAAGTGACGTTTTTCATTTCATTTCCCACAACATTGTGAGTGTCAAAACACCACCCATTTCCTGAAGGGATGCATCCACATACTGCACAAAACTTGGAAGTTAGAATTGTAGTGGAAAAATACTATCTGTCTGTTGCCTTCGTTTGACCTTAAAAGATTAGGATGATCGTGCGTCATTTAGCAATTAGAAACTGTTTCTCTGTATGGCCTTGGTCTGTATCTCCAACAGGAGCACTCCTCAGGATCTGGGTACAGCATGACCTTAGATCAGTGCCCTCCTGACAAAGGAGTTTCTGTTGGTGTTCCTCCCTACCAGGTGCCTTAAAGAAGCTTGTATAGATAAATCACCAGGCAAACTAGCAGAAGGCGTAGTCACTAGGGCAAGCTGAAACCAATGACGATGTATCACTCATGTATATGCAAAATACCTACAACCTGTGAAAGTATAAATATGCTCTGCAACCTGGACTGCCCCGGGAATCTTTGATGCACGTGTGACTGATGTTACTTTTGTAGCTGATTACCCCTTTTGCAAAATAACTTTTTACTATATGCAATAAAATACACAAAGACAAAAGACTTTGACTTGAGATCTTTCATTACCAACAGAAAAGTCCACAACAGTAACCATGCTGAAATGTTCCGTCTACTGAGGTCGACCCAACAAATGCCTACTGAATGACCAAGAGGGTTCAGTCTATTGAAAAGTCTGCACTGCATACTAAACTGTGGCTATTCAGGAAAAGGCCACCATGTTCCTTTCCTGCTGTGTCAGTTTGTCATCTGTCCAATATAAACCTGCTGCTTGTGTTTTAGGCTGAGTTTGTGGTTGTTGTGATTCTTCCCCTTGATGGGAGAGCAACTTGGAGCAGTGGGAGTAACTTGAGGTTAAGTGTCTTGGCCAAGGACACATCGGACATGTGGCTGCAGGAGCCGGGGATCGAACCCCCCCCGACCATTCGGCTGAGAGATGACCGACTTTACCACTGAGCCACAGCTGCATCTATGGCCGCTCTCTTACAATTCCCACTTGACATTTAAAGTGACCTTTTTCTTTGTTATAATAAAGGACAAACTTTACCCTGAATGAATGGTCTTTAGCTTTTCCCCTTCTCAACTGTTTCACTGTTTTGTTTCTCACCTTTATTTGCCAATCAAACGGGATCGTTCTGCTCAACAACTGAAACAAAAACACTTCTCAGTCAAAACTGATGATGCTGATAACAGGCATAAAAATATATGTATTCATATATAGTCTATAAATCATAGTATCAGCATTTTGGTCTAAAGTTTAACACTACAATTCAAACCACAAAAACCAGCAGAGCTCCAAGTCCATGCCACAATCTGAGCAGCATGATGTTTGTACTTTTAATAAAACGAGTGAGTGTTTGGGTTCTTTGTGTCCTTTGTTTCTGTGTATGGAGCCACTGGAAGCAGGAAGGGGAACTAGTCCCCCCCCCCCCAGCAGGGCCAGTTGTTGCTTTAAGGGGAATCACATTGATTCAATAACAGCTGGAGGATGCTTTTTGCTTCATGCTGTCTGACACCTGAGTAATCTCCGCTCCAAAAGGTTTTGAATGAGTATCGGGCCGAAGTTTGTCATAAATTGCTTCTTCTACTTTTGGGTCCTTTAATATGCATTTCTGTTTCTTGAAGTTGTGATGGAGCAAAGCTTGTTTTGGATGCACATCCTGCATTAGGGCTTTTGACGGGGCAGTACACAGCGGGGGCAGATTCTTTGAAGCTGTTTCAGTTTGAAGCAGACACTCACATTTATAGAAAGTTCAACGACTCTTGTGTTAGAGTTCTGTTTCCTCTCACTGTTCCTCCTCTACTCCGCTGATCTGGTGCACGCAGCTTTGCAAGAGTTGCATTTATCAACAGAGCGTTGTACTTCTTTTATAGCATCAAATAATGAATTAAAAACTAAACTTCACAGAAAAATAACCAACTTGAAAAAAATCAGAAGCATAGGAACGAACTCTGTGTTTAAGAAAAAAATATTTGGCGCATATTTTTAATGTTAAAGGCTTTATATGTGATTTTTTGATCCAGCAGATGTCGCCCTTGAGCACCAGCATGAAACCAAAACAACTCGCGCTGCATTGTTGTGTTAGCATGCTAATGCTAGCGATCTTTATTATGCTGGTATCTTCACACTGCATGTAAATTTACCTGAAATGAGCGTGATCTAGAAACACAGTTAAGCAGTGAGTACAGTATGTTATTCTTCTTTTCTCTAGTCCCTCAATTAAACAACTTTTATACACGAGGGGAGGAGTCAGCTGGCCGTATAGGCGATGTAAACAAAGTGAAGATAGGACTCAGAACTGTGAAAACATCACAGACAGTGGGACTCGGGTGTTACACCCATTGTAGACAGTCATGACTCACAGAGTTATTTTCAGAGGAGATACTTGATTTCTATTATATTGAAGTGTGAAAAATCACATATAAAGACTTTAAAGGTGCACTATGTAGATGGTGAAATTTTAAAGTTGGAGAAGTGAAACAATTCTCTGTTATATTTTCTGAACTAATTCCACAAACAATTCAAATTCAAACAATGGGTCTCTGGAACACTGTTATGAGCTAAAAAGCTACCAGGAGAGTTACAGTCTCACTGTTGCGGACCCCCCCACTACCATAACTTCTCACATGGCATTTTATCTTCAAACAGTGATCCAGGGACCCAATTTCCCACTGAGGACAGTTTGTGTATAGAGTTATGAACATATACCACATAATCTGTACAATTCTCAAACTTTCACATTTCTCTTCCAAAACTCCACAGTGCACCTTTAAAGTTTGACCCATGTCTCATCTGTTGACATGGAGGAGGCGGGGCTTATGAACTATACTGTTGCCAGCCAGCAGAGGGAGCTTCAAATGTCTTGGGGTTCACTTTTGAGGAACTGTCATCCTTTCCTGGATGAGATGGGACAAGATGTTTGCAAAGGCAATATTTTTAAAGCAATACGGCAACGTCTGTGGATCAGCTTCACAAAACAGCCCTGAAGAAACAAGCGGCAAACCTCCATGTTGAAAAATGAAGAAATCAAGACAATGTGGAAGTGCAAAAAATGTGCAGTTTCTCCAGTGTCTACTTCAGGCTGGCTCCCAGAGACCCAGAAGTCCCATAACCCCAACCACCCCCCTGTTATGTTGACTGAAAGTTAGGGTGAGACAGCATTTCCAGCATGGTAATCGCCACCGACAGGCTGCCAAAGCCCCCTCTGCAGGAACAGATGGGTGACTTCACTCCAGTGGCGGTTCTAGACCACTTTTACTGAGTAGGTCAAACTGGGGCCAGTTGTTTTGTCAGAGGGGAACATTAAACCCAGGTGAAAAATAGACAAAGATGATCGCTTTAAAAAATATGTAAATATTATGCCAAATAATAGCGCACATCATTAAATACTATGATTTATATTTGTTTCAGTAACAGTATTTAATAGATTGTGAGTCCGGTTGTTGAGTCAAATACTGTGTATGTTGTTAGGGGGGCTCTTCATTTTGGAGGGATGGCCACAGGGGGGACCAAGCTCAGAGTTACAGGGGCACTGGCCCCTGTTGGCCCGTGCCTAGAACCGCCCATGCTTCACTCCATGATTATTTACTGTCTAACTCTGCCTTCACATAACCCACATACCTAATCTGTAACTCTGCAGGATTAACAGACACAACAAACCTTCACAGCTCTTTATCACACATTAACATTCAGTTTATCACTCAGCAGAGTTGTACAGCTTCTTTTACCAGACTGTACACTTGTTCAATTTGGCTGTAAAGATGCACATTTCAATACAGGAGGGCCTAACGGAGATTGACACGCCTTTGCAGTCAGCCCCAAGCGGCCTCTTAACGAACTGCAGTTTGTGGCACTTCCGCGTTGACAGTATTACCAAAGCCCCCTCCCCAAGGTTGTTGCTTGGTTGCCTCCAGAAGAAAAATAAACCACATTGAATAATTGCAGCTGTTCATCCTTGAGTCAGGTTCAAACAGACAAACACTGGAGTGAACTCTACTCACTTTTCTTCTTTTTTTTGAAAGAGGCGGGTGTAAAACTCACGGACCTGTCAGGAGCTGATGCAGAGATAATGGAAGAGGACACATGCAGTTGTGTGACATTACCAAAGAAGACCCACTGGGCTGAATGGGATGCAGACAGTGAGGGAGTTACGAGCTCATTGTGTTGTTTCTTAATAACGGGCGCGCACTGCAGGATTTAATTGTAAGGAATGGATGATTCATTAGGCTACCAGACAATTAGGAGGTTATTTATCGGTTGATTATAGCCGAATCGTTTAATCTTTGAATGTTTAGATGAACTACTTCGTAGTCGCTGTTGATTTAAACGGAGTCTATTGAATTTCTTCGTTTTACATTTAACGGGACTTGCTCGTTTTCGTGTTTTACGCGGCGCTTCTTAAATCTGATAATTGGTCGCGTCATTGTTACCGTCAACAAAAGGAGGATGGAAGTCGGTGCTGAAAACTCAGAGAGACACTCGCAGGAGAGAGAATCCGCTCTGAAAACGTTTGAAATGACGGATTCACCGGCAGGAGCAGAGGCGCAGAGACCGACGTGGAGCGGCCGGCTGGAGTTCATCCTCGCCTCGGTGGGGTACGCGGTGGGACTGGGCAACGTGTGGAGGTTTCCCTACCTGTGCTACAGCAGCGGTGGAGGTGAGACTGTCCATGAGGGTCAGGATGAATTGTTATAATCCTGCAGCAGCAGTGGTAAAACACATGTCACTGATTTAAGTGTTATTTAAATGTTCTTCAGGTGAATGAATGTTCTTCGAGTTTGAGAAACTTGCAAAAACACACTCAAGCTACTAAATCAGTAACACTGGATAAAGCTCAAAACTGTGGACTGCTTAAAAGTATTATTTTTCCTTTTCATATTGTAATCCAATACCATGCATGTAAAGTCACTGACACTGTCAGTCATCAACACAGCTAGGAGGGAAATGTTAGAGGTGTGGAAAACCTAAGAGGAGGACCCAGATGCAGATCTAACAAAAATATTTATTTAAACAAAATGGCCAAAGGCAAACACACACCTTACTAAAGCAGAAAACTAACCACAAGTAACACTAGAGCACGAGGAAACCGGACAATCTACTGACACTGACATACAAACAACATCCAAGAACTAACACATCTGACTTACAACAAACAACAATGAACTGACACAGAGGGGAAGAAACACAAAGGCTGTTTTGGAAACCGCATACTATGTGAACAACTGCGAGATCTGCAGTATGCCAAAAATACCAGGATGTCATGCTGATTCGGGAAAATTGTACAGTATGCATCGGACCAGTCTACCTCGCGTACTGTTTCCTACAATGCAAAGTGCCAGGTCAGAGATCAAAATGCCGGAGCGCAGCTGTTTGAACTCGTCGGTGGCGGTGACTGAATATCTTGCCACATTATGAACCAATAACAAATATGACATGTTCATATATTTATAAGTCTTACCACCTCGGATTTTCCTGCTTTGTAGACTGTGCAGTGCATGTGCCACAGCTGGACCAGCAGCTGCAATTACAGGGTCCTTGGCTTGTTCTATTACTACAAATTATTCACAGCTGAGTAAAACCAGTTTAACCGGGGCCAAGCATACTGGAAAATAACTGACGACTGGCAGTCATACTACATACTACTGTTGAACTCAGTATGCAGTATACTGTATATACTGCATACTGATTTAGATAGTAGTAGTAGTAGTAGTAGTAGTAGTATGCGGTTTCGAAAACAGCCAGAGACTCTAGACATACGGTAATCAGACACAGGTGAGACTAACAAGACACAGGTGAAGACAATGAGGGAAATCAACATGGAGGGAAACACACAGAGGCAGGAATACAATACAAGAAACACTGAGGACAACTACTAACTAAACCATGAAACACTAAAGACACACAGAACTCAAGAAAGTAACAAAAACACACCAGAACATAAAGAAACACTAGGAGACGAAGTTACAAAATAACACATGAAACACTAACCTAGAAAACACAGAAACAACACCATCAGACAAGAATGAGCACTAAAAACACCAAGAAAATCTAAACTCTGAAAATAAGAAACCAAATCATGACAGGAAAGTTCACACAACACTGGCTAACAATCCCTCAAAGTTCTCACAATGTTTGAAAGAAAACGTTTTTTCAGAGCACTTAAAATATCTGAATCAATTCATGTAATGTTCCTATGTTCTTAACGCAAGGAAGAATGCATTCTGGCAACTTTTCTGAGGATGTTTTGGGGACATTTGTTAGGTAACAGGTTATATTCTGCCATAAAACGTTTCTTTGTTTTCCCCCCTTTTTTATGTCGTTTCCCAGAAATCATGACAAATTAACCTTTTATCACGGAAATCTAGTTTTGTTTTCCTGATATTACAAGATAAATAATTTGAGATCTGGAGAAAACAACCAGAAATGACTTTTTATATCTCAAGAAAACTGAGTAATCGGAGTCTGTACCAAAGACATGCACACTGTGCCAAAAGCATGAAAGGAGACTGTTTAATCTAATCAGAAGGTGCTCGTGTCATGAGGTTGAGTATCTTTTGAATGCACACAAATAGTTTAACAAAGCTGTTATTTCACGTTACATTATTGCAACGTTTTTGCCTAAAGCTAGTATTGCATAGTGCATTGTAAACGGGCCTGAGCACGGTTACCTCTTGTACATAACGTTGATGATCAGCACTGCATGACATTCAGAGATTATTCCCCTCTTGTAAATGTAAAAACAAATTATAAACTCCCCTGAATATAGTTTAGACAATTAAAACACCAGCTTCAAAGATGACTTCTTAATTACTCTGTGATTGGGTTTACACTATTATCACTAAGCCTGGACTAAAAACTCTTTATTTAGGACTCATTTATGGCTGTCAGGTTGTATTAAAAGGTTACAGAAAGCCTGGCTACTTGCTTTAATCGTTCTTTACATGAGCACAAGAAGGAAACAAGGCTTCCTTTAAGACTTCCCTGTTTAACATGTCGGCCTATAAGGTTTTCAGCTCTTACAGCCTGTAGCCTTTAGAGCGGTCATGTGCAGGAGGACTGATATGAACATGCCTCTCTTCACAGCACAATAGTCTCAGTGTGGAGTCGGAGACAACAGAAGAAACTGACGCTGAAAGTCAAACTGCAGAGTCAGAAAAGCGTCAGTTGCTTTTTTGAGATCATGTGCCTAAAAAGACGACATCATCTCCGTTATTGTAATGACGGTGGGAGTGAAAAGTGCTGACGCGTTTGAACACAAATCTGTGGCTAGAAGAAAAAGAGAGAGGAGTTTCAACAAAAGTTACATTTATGTGTCTTCCACACAGACGGAGCAGAGGAGGTGACACTGTGAGGGACAGGTGTGCAGCAATGGTGCCAATGTTTGCAATTTGTAAAAGGGACAAGTCTTTAACCTGCTTTTTGTAAAGTGTCTGGAGATAACGTGTCATGAATTGGTGCTGTACAAATAGTGATTCATTGATTGATATGGAGCGAGTAAACCGCTGAATGCTCGTCCCTAGATGAGTCCTTAGACGGCTTACCTGCAACTTTTGGTAAATTAATTCAAGAAATTTCCCAATAGTGGGTCCCTTGGACTTTTTGATGCAGTGGTATCGACACATGTATTAAAGGACGAATGTGCGACATTTTACACATAAAAATATATCTTTAAATGAAGTCTATCTATCTAAATGTCTCTCTGAGTCATGACTATCTACAATGAGTGAGACGGCTGAGTCCCGCTGGTTGTGTTGTTGTCAGCGCTGTGTTTACATCATGTTTACATGGACGGGACGGCTGACTCCTCCCCTTGTGTATAAAAAAGTTGTTTGAGTGAGGGACTATAGAAAAGAAGAATAACATACTCACTGATTATTTGAATGTCATGTAACTGTTTTAGATCACGGTCATTCTGTGTTAATTTACATGCAATGTGAAGCTACGCGCTAACTCAAGAGCGCTACCATTAGCATGCTGACACAACAACGCAGCTCGAGACAAGGACAATTTTTTACACCTCTTGCGCTTAGGGCTTAATTAATGGGCGTTCCAATTTGATAACTCCTTTGTGCAAACGAGATTGGAGAGGGGTTGGAAGTGCCGGTGCTCAGGGGCAAAATCTACTGGATCTAAAAGTTGCACATTCTTCCTTTAATATCATCTGATCATAAAGATTAACAACAGACTGAACAGAGAGGCTCCTGCTAACTTTGACGTCTTTCTTGGGGGGTTTTCCCTGCATGTCTTTAAACTGTGGGAAAGAAGTGTGCAAATGAGCCGATCTTTAATTCGGATTAAGCCACACAGTACATGGATTTTTCTCTTTTTTAGGGATAAAGAGACACAAGTACAAATGAATGACCTCAGTGTTAACACTTCTACCTACGCATGATACAATCACATCCTTTCTCTCTGTCATGTTACAACAGCATCTGTGTTGTAACCAAGAATGACTCAGCTAAATCCAACACAGCAGCTTTTTAAAAGGAAAACTTCAGCACTTGATCCCCTCGCTTTCACTGAATTAAGGTAACAAATTTAATTTAACAAGTGGGTGTACAATAATAAGACATTAAGCCTGTAGTTTTACCAAAACAAAGAACGCAGAACATGTGAGCTTTGAACCAGTTGCTTCTTAAACATGCACTTGATGTAATCTGGAAATTTACTGGTTGGGTTGCATGTATTTTTTTTTTTTTTACCAGACTTTATCCAGGCTCTTTTCCTGCCAGCCCCCTTGTTACATTTATGCAAGAAGTGGAGGTGACGTGGCGCCCGTGTAGCTCGGTTTGTGGGTCGTGCGCCCCATGAACAGAGGCTGCAGTCCTCATCCCACTAGTCGCAGTTTCGACTCCTGGTCCTGGCCGATTTGGAGGCCATCCCTCACTCTCTCTCCCCTCTTCACACACGTCCCTCACAGGGGGGTTTTCCCTCTCAGACGGGGGTCAGGACATGCTGCAGTGTCATATCTACAATGTCTCAAAGATGGAGGATAAAGCTTCAGATTCAAACACACTGCAGCTCCTGGATCACATGCATCTCTCAGGATCGTTTCATAGCGTACTCTAGAGATGGTACAAGTATCAGTCATCTATTGTTCCTGTGTGTTCCTCTTTGTCAGGTGCCTTCATGATCCCTTATCTCATCATGTTGGTGCTGTGCGGTCTCCCTCTGCTCTTCATGGAGTTTGCTATCGGGCAGTACACTCGCATAGGACCTGTGCACGCTCTCGCCAAAATCTGTCCCCTGTTGAAAGGTGAGTGATGTTTCTCTCATGTCTCTCTGTTTTTTTTTAATACTTTTTTTGGGACAGTTGTGTAAAGAGAGGTTTTTATTTGAGTTTGGATACAGACTCTGGCGCATGCACGGGGCTGAATGAATGCATCAGGCATGAATGACTATAGTGTTTTGCTAATTTGTAAAATGGTATGGACAAATTACATTGACCTATTCTATTGCATTTATCTACTGCCATGCCTTCATAACGCAAAGCAAAGCAAATAATCTTGCCTTGCCTCATGAAGTGTTACCCATCAGGTTTTCTTGTGCATAGGAAAGCTCTTGTATATTTAGATTAGATCAAACAACTAAAAAAAAAAGGATAATTTTATCATGACTCATTGTCATTTATTATCTAAGTATCACGACTGCATGTGTAAAATATGTCAGGCAGTGCTGTTAAAAAGACTTCAAATTAAAAATACTACAAATTGTATAAGTTAGAATCCGACCTGTGGCTCTTTCCCGCATGTCATTCCCCACTCTCTCTGTTCACTGTCCTATCTCTCCAGTGAAGACCAAAGGTGACCATATTCCAGCACTGCCGGAAAACCAGATTTCCGGTCATGCAAATGCCTTGGAATTTCCCTGCAGGGGTGAAGGGGGGCATGGCAGAGGTTTTCACCTCAAATGGCTGTAATTAGCATTCGAACGTCTGGCCTGGCAGGGATTAACACATACCTCCAAAAAAAAAGAATAATTAACCACGAATCCAAATAATCTCTGTAAATCAGTGTAGTATGTAAACAGAGGTCTCCAAGTTTTCAAACTTGACTTTGATCAAGAACTGGGGGGTAAAAATGCACATCGCCTAGCTTATTCAGCTAATTTACAGTAAACATAAGGCACACAGTTTGAAACAGAAGTCTAAAGTACCCTCTATTTTTACTCCCCCTGTCACCATTACTGTCCAACAGTTCCATCAGTCATTTCACACCTGAATGAAATAAATCATTGACTGACTATAAAGAGGGACAAGACGTCTCCACCTTCTCCTGTTGTACAAAAGTGAAGCCAATATATAATGGATAGCAGAGTAGGAAGTCCCACCTCTTAATCTTATCAAAGCAGATATTTGACCTCCAGATGTAACAGTAGAACAGATTCTTGTGTCAGTTTGAAGCAGACACTCACGGCGAAATTCCAACAGATGCGTCTCTGCGCCGTTACAGCAGCAGAGTATTTCACTTTATTCAACGTGTGTGCGTCCACTGACTCCGCTTCGTTTCAGCTCCGTCAGTCCGAAGCCCTCTGCAGCAGATACGCAAGGCTTCTGTTTTTGCTCAGATGCCGGAGCACGGCAAATCAATTTACCACAGAAAAAGATCGAGCAGGACGGGAAGTCAGACACTGAATCCACAGTAAAACATCCGGTTTATTTTCAAAATAAAACACTCCTGCTAGCTGTCTGGCTGTGCATGACATGTGCAATGACAGATTCCATGTTTGAGATATGCTACGATATTTATCTGATGTGCGTTTTGATTTGTTAGTTTGACCCATGTTCCATCTGTTACCATAGAGGAGGAGGTGGAGCTTATGGCCTATACTGCAGCAAGTCATCAGGGGGAGCACCAAATGATTTGGCTTCACTTTTGGGGAGATGTAACGTCCTCCGTGATTTTATACAGACTATCACTGCCAATTTCCACATAGTCCGTGCATGCTGCGCCACGGTCGGACGGTGCACGCCCCGCCCCACTGGGTCTGTTTCTGAAGCGCAGCTGTACACACATCACAGGAGAACTACAAGATCGCACGTGAATAAACAGAAACACATGCAAACAACTTGTTGCTTTGTCTTTCAGAGGATGATTTGTTGTTCATTTGGTTCCTGTTTTGACTTGATGTTGATCAAGTGATGGAAAACACGATCGGTAATATATTGTGTTTTATTTTGAAACTGACCGCATGCTCTGCGTTTTCTTGTCTGACTTTCTATCCAGCACAAAATTTTTTGTCCATCTTTACGCATGAACATTTTGAACATTTTGAAATGTAAAAATGAACACTTTTACTGTTTGTATTTTATATTTTCAATGAAATCTGCTCTTCTCTGTCTGATAAATGGATTGTTTTTTTTTTTAACTTGTTGATGGTTGAGTACTTGTGAAATGAACATTTTCATCACAGCTTTAATCAGTGTCTATAGTGACTCGTTTGTTTGGACCAGATTTTTAATCAACCCCAGATTCAATTGAACTCTAAATCAACACGACCCAGAAAGAAATGAAGTCACTGAACCAATTCAACTTAAATTTGATTGATCTGAATGACCACTGAGTCAAAGTGGGTGAATGATGATGTGCTCTCACGGTCTTTTGAGGTGAAATTGTTAATCTTTAGGCCAATCATGTGGATGCAAATAAAGTTGTTTTGTTTCAAAGTACTCTGTTCATGCAACATTGTGCACGACTGGAGCTGTTTTCAAAATTCAAATACTCAAATGATCTGAATTATGTTGACTGAGAGGGCACTGGCAGCCACCCGACAGCTCGTCAAACCGATCATCGTCCAAATCAAACAAGAGCCCAACCATCAACAATCAGCACATGTGGGTTTGAACTGAAAATCCTGCCTGACCTGTTCTAACTCAAGATTTTTCTCCATAGTTTTCTTATCTCTTTAAAGACAGAGATAATCTACCCGGTCAAAATGTTCGGGTCCTTCCTTGATTTATCGCTCATTTCTTCCCGGTTAATGCTCTGTGCTTAACAAGGGCCAAAAAGCAGGTAGTCTGTTTTCTGTATGCTCTTTTCATGTGTTTAACTGTAATCCATGATTTCAATTCACACAAATATCACAAATCAACTGCATGTCCAATGCTTCTCCTGCAGTATGCTTTATCAAAGATTATTACTGTTCAATCTTCTGCCATTCAGGACCTCCGCCATCATCTTCACTCAGTGAGGTGACCTAGTTAGCGAAGCCCGACTCAGCTAATAAAACAGAGACAGAGGAGCTTGCTCTGATTTCTTCTCTCTGCTCAGTACAGGGGCGTTTCCAGAGAGGGCCCTGTGGTGGCCGGCCCCCTCTGAAATCTGATTGGCCCCAGCCTGAACTTTTTTAAAGTTATGTTCCTTGTCAGTGGAGACTAAATGGTGCATTCATGTGGTGTCGGACACATCGGAAACACAAGTTAGCGAGCTGTAAGATGCACACAAACGTCTGCTTAAGTCGGAACAACAACTCGGAAACTCTGGAACAAATTAGGCGCCCGAATTGGCGTCGTAATCGTCCTCACATGGGGGGCAAAAGATGTTTTGTTGAAGTTAAGATACTTTTCATTAATTCACGTATTGCACGTATTGCTGAAATAAAGCTTGTAACAGAGACATTCACACGTTTTCTTCGTAGCAGTAACGCTCTTTTTTTGTTGTTGTTACAACATTCAGAATTTCCAAACGGAAATCAAGTGAACATACTTAAGTTGTAAGAATGACTTCCGATTTCCGAACTCGGAAAACTGGGACCTCCCGAGGAGCATAAGCTCAAACCAACTTATTCGGTCTTTCAGGAATTTAGCTGTTTGAATTCACCCATGCAGCCCAGCCAGAAATTGTTGACTTTCATGAAAGTGTGAAGAGGTCTTATGATACCTTAGTTTTTAAAGTTAAAGTAGATAAAACTAGTGGAGACAGGAAGGGTAAATAAATTGTATTTGGTTGTGTTATGTGCGCGTACTTAACTTCATCCTAACTTTAATAATCGATGTGTCATGTAATGAATTCCAAAAACCTGTAGAGGACTCAAATGCAGTCTAAGGCCCCGGGTCCACCTAGTGTTTTAACCGGGACAGAAAAATGCTGGCTGTGCACTCGGAAGCGCTTCCATCGAGCGATTGTGCACTGAGAAGAAAAGCGCTGCACGTCGGTCCTGTCTCTATGACAACAGTCTTTTGACAACAGCTGCTGTATGACAGTACAGCCATATTGGAGATGTTGGCCCTAGCTAACTTTCAATGAATTTGGAAACAAGTAAAGAGATGGAGCAGAGGCTATAACACGCCCACTTTTCAGTCAACTCAGCCACACTTTAATTATGTAAACGTGTGCATAAATCTTAGCTTTAAACTAATTAAAACAGATGAGTTATGAACATATTGACCATTTGTATCATGGAATTAGTTAAAGAGACCAATTTTTTTCTTTACTTTTCCACCAGGTTGCAATTATGATTATTCCTGCTTTTAAAATAAGCATTTAATATAGGACATCTGGAAGATTATACATTTTTCGAACCAGCCTCAAGTGGACATTTGAGAAACTGCAGTTTTTTTTCACATACGCCTATTTCGCTTGGGTACAAATCTTGGAGCATAGGAGCATGGGAACAAAAAAAAAACCCTTTTCTTTTCTACAGACTACACAAAAATCATTAGCAAGATTTTTTATGGCAGGTGGATTTTGTTATCTGTAGAAAGAGCCATGGTAACTGTTTCTAAATTTGGCACCTAGCTCGCTAACTAGTTGCTAGCTCCAGCTATAGTATACAATTTGTAAGGTTTTATATGTATGGTTTTTATATTTGTATGATTTTATATTCAATCCTTGGAACTAGTTTTTTATGGCAGGTGGATTTTGTTACCTTTAGAAAGAACTGTACTAGCTGTTGGTGCCTAGCCCGTTAACTAGCTGCTAATTCCAGCTACATACCATTTTGAGGTTAGGATTTTATGGTTTTTCGCACCTGGGTAGTTGGTATGCATGCTGAGCTAAGCTAGGGTAATTCTTATACTTATCTGCCTTCTGGCCATGAGCCACATCCAGTTATATGAGTTGAAAGGATAGATAGATAGATAGATAGATAGATAGATAGATAGATAGATAGATTCCTGAATGGCACTGGAAAGTCTTTGGTGATAGATTACAGAGAGAGGAGCACAAAGAGTGTGAAATGTTGAAGGTGACATTCCAAATGTTTTTGAGAGGAGTATATAAACCCTGTTGTGTTCGATGAGACAGCTTCTGCATACTCCCCTTCTTCTCAGGTGACTGTTAAACCAGCCTGATTGAAGCTCGACTTGTGGTCTGTGTGTTTCCAGCGTCCCAGCTCTCGGTCCAGAAATCCTTCCTATCACCATTCTTAAAAATGCTATCATTCTTATTATCTCACTTTTTGAGAGCTAAATTACCAAAATGTCAGAGTTTTGCTTCTTTCTGTTGCCATTTTTCATACTCGTACAAACTCTAGCAAACTGTTTAAAGTCTAAAAAAACATTTGTTGGCATTTATTTTAATATTTTGGTAGTAGACATTCACATCTTCATTACCTAACAAAGATCTAGACCCGGAACATTGCTAATGAACGTATTTTTGCAGATTAGACAATGCTTGGCTATTTTTCCAGATATTTTAGTTTCAGGAAAATAAACAAATGGTCCAGGATTAATTCCCTTCTGAAATGTCCATGAGCAGCATAATGACTCTTCTTTTCTTGCTGTAGAGGATTAGATATTTTGCTGAGTCATTGCTCTGAATTCCCCACTGACGAGGTCAGATGAAATCAACCACAAAACACGCATACAGTATCTGAGATCCACAGGTGTTCAGTTAAAGACTGAATAGTCGACCTCTGTTGGAGGACTTTGATCCCTCCTTTACCCATTTGGTTAAAAGTCTGTTGTATTCACAGGACGACAGACACACAGGAATTTCTAACCCATGGCTCCAGGAATGCCTTTTATCTTTTGACTGTTGTTTATCTTTATATAAGATGTAGGCTACACCCATTACCAGGCGCGAGTAATTGACATTTCCCTGCAAAATATTAAGCATTTGGCAGTTTTTTTTAAATTATGAGATTTAAAATGTCCACGCTCTCCCTCACAGGTGGTAACATACCTTTCTTACTGCGTCTCTCTGCAGGTGTCGGTTTGGCCACTGTTATCATCAGCTTTGTGTACTCCACGTACTACAATGTCCTCATGAGCTGGGCGCTGTATTATTTATTCAACACGTTTGGAGCGTCGCTGCCCTGGACGTCCTGCAACAACTCCTGGAATGTTGTCGCCAACTGTTCCAGTGGTTTCCCCGGCAACGCCACCCACCTGCAGTCGGCCAGCCAGCAGTTCTTTGAGTGAGCGACTGCATTCATAACGGCAAATCCATCTATTTATACACGTGACAATTCTAGAGATGTTATTTCTCAATGTTTTCATTTGCTGGACTAAAAGTATGCAAAAACATTTCTGTTTTTTTTAGTATTTTCAGCATGGAGTGATATTCGGCCTTAAAACCCCCCAAAAGGAAAACTTTTCACTTTCAAAATGACAGTAATTGGACCCCTTGGTTTCTGAAAGCTAACCAAGTGTTTTTAAAAGAAGAGATGATGCAACATAGTGGTACTCATGATCGTGTCCCAACCCCATTTGTAAGACGTAAATGTATCATATTCAAATCGGGCACAATGATGTTACCAAAACCATGACATTTCTGTGTTTTTATTTACATTTTACACAACGTCCTGACTGCTTTGGAAACAGGATTGTACACAAACACACAAGATTGGTCATTTCAGCCGAGAGATTTCTGTATCTGTTGTGTCTACTCACTATTTTTCAATTCGTGCCAGTACCAACAAAGCTGACAGTTTCAGGTCAATACTGGGATTCTGCTAAAGTGTTGCCTGGCCTCGTGAAAAACAGCTAACATGCTACCACCATGATGAGGCCTCATTACCGAACTCTTAGCTTCATTATTACAAAACCGAGGAGTTTAAAACCAGGCAGTAAACATGTTTATTTCTGATGCATTTTAACATGGGACCTAATGGGGACTCATTTGTTGTGGAACAAGCCTCAAGTGGACACTTGAGGAACTGCATTTTTTTTTTTGCACTTCTGCAGTGGCTTCATGTTTCAACACTGGATGGTTCTGCTCGCTTGAAATCAAGTTTTGTGGGAATAAATAATTCACCTTCCTTTCTTCCATTATTTCCAGTCACAAGCTTCTGGAGAAAACGAATGGCATTGAAGAGCTCGGAGGTATTCGTTGGGAACTCTTTGGCTGTCTCATCCTGTCCTGGGTCATTGTGTATTTATGCATTTTCAAAGGAGTCAAATCCACTGGCAAGGTCAGAATAATCACCTCTTCTCTGCTGGATGAGTTTGTGCACAGTGTTAATTATGAGTTTGTGCCAGTTTTAGCAAAGATTATAGAAAATGCTCAAAACAAATGGATCGTAGTTTACATTAAGTTTGATACCTCAGCCCTTTGGAAGAACATACTTTATTTTTATTTTAGATTAGGATACCAAAAAATGTTGATAATTTACAATCGTATATGCTTTTCTGCTCAGTAACAGATTGACTAGAATTGAATAAAATAACCTGGCTCGTACCAGAATTAATTATTTCCATGAGAACAAAACACAAACCATTCTTTCTGATGTCAGTAAAGTAATTCAATTGTTGCAACCCCACAAATGCACGACTAACCGACACTTTTATTTGTCACACAGGTTGTGTATTTCACCGCTGTGTTTCCGTACTTCATCTTGTTCGCCCTGCTCATCAATAACGTGCAGCTTCCTGGAGCAAAGAACGGCATCCTCTTCTTTGTGACACCCGTCTGGAGCAAACTGTTTGAAGTGAAGGTGAGACTCTCTTAATGAGTGAGTGACATCAGACAGTAGACAGGCCAACCAACAGGACTTTGATTACATGTTGTCCTGACAAAGTTGAAAACCATCTTTATTTTTTAATGTATAAATGTCATAAGGACCATGAGATTGGGGGCGGCAGTAGCTCAGTCCGTAGGGACTTAGGTTGGGAACCGGAGGGTCGCAGGCTCAAGTCAGGCAATATAGTGGTACTCATGATCGTGTCCCAAGCCCCACTCTGACATCTCTCCACCAATGCATGTCCATTGGTGGTCCTGTTTGTGCATGTGTGTGATTCGGGCCTTTGTTTGTGAGAGGCATGTCTCTTTATAACAGAGTGTAAACCCGAATTTCCCTCAGGGATTAAAGGATATAAAGCATATCAATATCAAAAGATTGACAGGTGGATTGGCTCAGCGTCGGCCAACAATGCAGGCGTTGTACCGAGCCGTCGTGGTGAAGAGGGAGCTGATCCTGAAGGCAAAGACTTACTGGTTGATCTTCGTTCCAACCTTCACCTATGGTCATGAGCTATGGGTAGTGACCAAAAGAATGAGTTTGCAAGTTCAAGCGACTGAAAAGAGTTTCCTGCAGATGGTGGCTGGGCTCAGCCTTAGACATAGGGTGAGGAGCTCAGACACGCTGGGGGAGCTCAGAGTAGAACCGCTACTCCTTTGCATCGATAGGAGCCAGTTGAGGTGGTTTGGGCATCTGATTAGGATGCCTCCTGGACGCTTCCCTTTGGAGGTATTCTGAGCAGGTCCAACTGGGAGGAGAACCAGGGGTAGACCCAGAGTTCACTGGAGTGATTGTATAGCCGTCTGGCTGGGAACCCCTGGAAATCCCCCAGGAGGAGATGGAAATGTTGCTGGGGAGAGAGGGAAGTCTGGGTTGACTTACTGCACTTGCTGCCACCGTGACCTGACCTCAGATAAGGAGAACAAAATGGCAAAAAATCATGGCAACTACTGTAAAAGAATGAAAGATGTTGCACACGTGTAACTGAACAGCATGCACCTCCTCCTAAAGTGTGAGCCTAATAAGCTCCTGAACTGGAAATTAGTCTTCAGAGAATTTCTTTTCTCAGGGATGCAAATCTTCTCCGTCACAGGTTTGGGTGAATGCCGCTGCTCAGGTGTTTAACTCCATTGGGATAGCATTCGGCTCCATGATATCGATGGCGAGTTACAACAAGTTCAACAACAACATTCTCAGGTGATGAAAAAAACATGGAGCACTCTGTGTTTGTGAAAGCTGTCCTTCACTGTCCTGATGTTTGTGTTTCTGGTTCTTCACTCATCGTTATAAAACTGCACATCTGTCACATCTGTTGATTTTCTCATGATAAACTTTACGACTTTACGATTTGGGGTTTACCCCAGTGGTGGCCAATTGATTTCAAGGGGGGCCCATGACACCCCTGACCAGCCCACCTGGACACGGCTCTGCTCTCATCTACTACTCTTTACCTGAGACCTACTTCCATTCACACGTGTGTCTTTCTTCAGGGATGCTTTGATTGTAGCATGCACCAACTCATTCACGAGTATCCTGGCTGGCTTTGTGATCTTCTCAGCTATTGGCTACATGGCTCATATTCATAACCTCCCTGTGGACAACATAGCTACGAATGGTAAGCATCAAGCCTGGAATGACCATGACATCATGGACTTGTTGCTAATTATAAACGGATGTCAGAGTGTTAAAGATGTACATACAGTAGACCCAATAACAAAGGCAGTTTCAAGTTGTACCTTGTTCTTGTTTACATCCCCAGAGGAGCGTTTTTTTATTTCTCTCTTAAGCCTGGCTCGGACTGCAGGATAATCAGGCCCATTTGAAGACCGACTCCCCTTCCCAATAATCACGAGGTTGTTCACGACCAGAACCAACCCAGATTATTTTGTAGTGTGAGTGGTCCTCCTCGATCAGAGGGCATCAGGGCCATCCCGAACATGTTTGATATTTAGGATTTTAATGTTGTCGATTACCATGATAGCGTCTGGTGGAAGTTGTACCTGACTATAAAAACCACGTGAGACCAGGGCAGACAGTGGTAAGACCAGTGACACAACATGTATGGGTGTGCTGGACACCTGAGATGCACATGACTGTTAGAATCTTAGAACAGACAATCCATGTTGTCCATGTCTACCAGCGATTTCTTCTTACAAAATCCTGTACGATGTGACCATTATTTTCATAATCTGTAATGTGTGCATGCTGGAGATAAGAGAGAAGAATAGATTTAAAAACTCCTGTCGTCTGAGCCGGGCTTAAGAAACAGATTTCAAGATGTGCAGCCCTGCATTGAATGATTGACGTACTGTATGCAGGTTTCTTTAGGATATAGAATAGTCAGCTATCATATCTACGTAAGAGCAGCATTCTCAGACTGAGAGTGCAGCTGAATAAAGTCTGTAACAACATCCCTTACAACTAAGATAGCAAACTCAATAACCCTACATGGCAGAGATCATGGCATAGAAGCTGGATGATGGTAGTTTGGACTCAGTCGCTGTTAATAACTTTTTATGTGCAGGCTAACATGGGATAAAACTGACTAAATAAGAAGGAACGTGCTCACACACACACAGAGCAGATGCACATTTATTAAAAGGAACAATTCATACTGATACTGTAAGTGACATGTGATGATCAAAATGTGCGATTTAAACCCTGAATTCTAAGGAAATAAACGAGACCTAGACATACCCGAGACCAGAGTGCTCCGAGACCGAGACAAGACCAAGACCATAAATATCACTGAAAAACCATCATCTTGTGTGCTGCAGGCTTGTCACTCATTTAGACCATAATGTGGGAAAGGTTGCTGCCATATCCAAGGGTAGTTGTTTGTTTTTTTAGAAAGAGGCGTTTTTCTTCTAAAGTAGTCTGTGAGTGGTGATCTTCATTTAAAATCCAGGGTTCATCCAGTCTGACTCCGTGACAAGGCTGCCCTAACCCTCATGGGCTTATAAGACACCAAAGAATTCAGTTGCAGTGGTTCACATTTACAAATCATAACATTACAAAGTTGCCAGCTCCTGTCGCAGTTCAGTCTTAAACAACGTATTATGTCTTTTTTCCCAGGCTTTACAAACAAAATCTGCTATAACAAAGGTTCCTTTTTTAAAACACAACTCAAGTTTTTCATAATCGTCCAGCCAAAAGAAATCAACATCAATTGAAGACATTCTTTTAAAAAGAACATCCCTGATGTCAGCGTACATCAGGCAGTGAAACAAAAAGTGAATCTCGTTTTCAATTTGTCCTAACTCACACAACAAACAAACTCGGTCTTCCTCTGGAATGGTATTAAACCTGCCGGTCTCTAAAGCTAAAGGCAATGTTCCTGAACGTAGTTGAGCGCTATACTCCAAAAAAAAATCCCTTTGGTGTTGTGTTTCAGGTCCTGGTTTGGTGTTTGTCGTGTACCCTGAGGTACTCTCCACCATGCCTGTCTCCCGGCTGTGGGCTCCTCTGTTCTTCTTCATGCTGCTTTGTCTGGGCCTGGACAGCCAGGTAACGTTCTCTAAGAGCCCTTTGTTAACAATCCTTAGTAAGTGGTCTAACACACATAACTCAGGTGCTTTTAGGGCGAATCCAATCCCTTTGATCCCGACATAATCTGAAAGAGAAGTACAGCACAAGGCCAAAGACAACATTTCCTCAAGGGGGCAATAAAGTGTATCGTATCATATCGTATCGTAGTGAACACTGTTAACGTTTGGTCCACAGTTTGCCACGGTTGAAGTCGGTGTCACGTTCATTAAAGACGAGTTTGGCCCCAGAATTCTGCGCTTCCTCAAGAGAGAAGAGCTGGTGACCCTAGCCGTGTGTGTCCTTGGATTCATACTTGGGATTCCTCACGTTACAAAGGTGCAGCATGATGATATTTACAGGATACATTTAATTTGTAATGCACTTAATATTTAAAATAAATCTTAAAGTGCCACAGAATAAAAACCAGACCATAAAGCACCAGCATGTTTCTGCACATCATTTTTTAAAATTAGGAAATGATGTCGTTACCATTGTGTCACCAGTGACAGTTGTTTGTCATTTTGTTGTGTAGTCATTTTGTCCGCTCTCGTCCTCTGTCTTTCCTCCTCGTCCTGCACAGGGAGGTATCTACGTGTTCCAGCTGATGGATCACTACACCGCCGTGGTGTCTCTTGTTTTTCTGGCTTTCTTTGAAGTTGTAGCCGTCTGCTGGATCTTCGGTAAGATCAGCGTAAAGTTCAATATACACCAAACCCTCAATAAACTGTTTCACGACGAAGGGTTTATCCTGAATAAAGGCTGGCTTTGAAAACATTAAGCTGAACTATGAACAACTTACATAGCTCTAATATGAGGACATTTGTAGTTGGGTTCAAGTATTGTTTCAAGTAAAAAAATCACAACTTGTATTTTTACCTCAGGTGTCCCACAGATCTCCTTAATGGTGGAAAGGATGCAAGGAAAAACTCCAAATATTTATTTCCGGGTCTGTTGGCTGCTGCTCTGTCCCATGTTGGTGCTGGTGAGGTTTCAATAATCAGAGCCAAGATGTTTTTTTATCATCTCCAAGGAGCATTGCTTTCATAACAGTAACAATCATGTCTTTGAATAAAAAAGCTTCTGTCCGTTCTCTTCCCCTCACAGTGTATACTGACCTCCAGCGTCATCCAGTACACTCCTGCTCGCTATGGGAAGTACAAATACCCAGTGTGGGCTGAGGGTGTGGGCTGGTGTGTCTCACTGGTCTCCATTGTGTGGATTCCGATCGGAGCCATTCAAGAGATGCTGCACAACAAAGGATCATTCCTTCAGGTGACTACAAAACGTTATCATTCTGAAAAATGGCAGATAAGGCTCAATGCTAATGTTAGCATGCTTAAACACTCCCAGTTATCCAAGTAACAAATTCAACATATGAGTTCAAGTGTTATCATTAGATAGTTTTTACTTTCCTTTTTTCTCTTTGTATGTCTTAAGCCGGATGTGCACTGTACGATTTAAGGACGTTTGAGATCTGATGTTTTATTTGTGCGATTGATTTTGATGTCAGGCCGAATTTCAGCTGCATGGTGTGTCCTAAGTCGTCAAGTGTACACTGAGGCATGACGGTCAGTCACAGCATGATCAGCTGCTCCTGACCGGTCGGATGATTTTCTGAAACGTTTGATATTTTGATCGTGAGAGCAGAGCCACCAGCCAGTTCCCCCACTTCAGGACGTTTTTACCTGATTTTACCTGCACAAACAAACTGACAGCGTTCAAAATGACTGTGGCAAAAGCAGGTATGCCTGTTTAATCCGTCTTCCTCCACCTATCATGAGGAAATATGTGCAGTCCAATAGCTAAGAGAGAAACTTTGTGATGAATAAGCTGCTAGTAAGCTTGTGTTTATCTGTGATGCTATGTGTGCGTGTGTGCGTAAGAGCGATTTGTGTATTTGAGATGTGCATATGAGACAACTTAAATACACATGTATCCATGGTCAATTCTGAATGCTGTTTCCCCCTTTAACTCGTACAGTTTGAGGAAATTTGAGCTTTGATTGTGCGTCTTCAACAATTCAGTCGGCTATTGTGAGCGGACTTTTCCCCACAAATCTTGTATAATCGTACAGTTCAAAATTGGCTTAAAGGAGAAATATGTAACTCTGACACCTAGTGTTTAAAATGGGTACTGCAGTCCAAATTCAAAACACTAGAGAGAGCTGTCTCCCCCCGCCCCCTTCTCCCCATAGTCGATGTGCACGCAGGTTGTCATGTCGCGGACTCTGAAGCTTCAGTGTTTATCCAGCTCTGCATGGGTCTGTAAACCTTTCTGTGTTCTAACCTCTCTCCATTTTTCAAAAGCATCTCCAATATTGATCCTAGTTTGAGCACGTTTCTGCTCGTGGAGCTTATTAGAAACATGCAGAGGCTTTTTAGGTCGGGTACAATCACTTCTATCTGAACCACTTCTCTTGCCCGCTTCCATCGCTGCAACACCTGTTGACCTGATAACTGCTCTCATATCTGGCAAACTGAGGGGCGTCCAAAACGACTGTGTGGGGGGGTGTCTTAAAAGCGCCTACCTTCTCTGGTCCAAACAAATCCAGAGCATTCAGGAGCAGAATCTAAAGTTAGAAGGAGGACATACTGGCTGCTGCGTTGTTGTCAGAGAAGCCAGCACTTCAACATAGCATGTTTCCTGTCTGACGATATAGTGCGGTCATTTTATCATTTAAATCAGTAGATATCTTACAGGTTGCTCCTTTAAGTTGATTAAACATGTTTGGAATAACTTTTTTAGAGTTGTCAGCTGGTTTCTAAACTCGTGTTTTTTTCTTTGACCCTCAGAGACTAAAAACAGCGATGACTTCCTCTATAGACCTCGATGCTGAAGATTACCTACCGGAGAAACAGAACCCAGACAACTCTGTGTCTGAAACTTTATTGAATTCAAAGGCATGAGTGGGGCTACGGTGACCGATTTAAATGAAGCGTGTAAAGTCATGTAAAGGACTGTTTTACACTGACACACACTGACTGTATGTTTCTTTAGTGAAATTATTGTTCTTTGCTTATTAGTTCTCCCAGAGGGCTGATTCTCACTGACGTTGATGGAACTTGAAAAAACGTATTCTTCGTCCAAGTGTGTAATGAATTGTGGGTGCTTATGTTTCATTCTATATAACACAGGTTTTTATTTGAACCAAAGTAAGTGATATTTCCTCCTGTTGGTTAAATAATCACAACAAGGTAACTTGTGCAAAAAAAGTAACTCATTTGCAATGTGTGATAGAAATAAACAAGTTTTATATTTTTCTCATTTATGTCAGAGCCAATCGGTACGTTACTAACTTAGCATAATTTCCTGTAGACTGAATTCTTTAAAGGCCACTTTTTTTGTCAGGTACATTACAAAAGAACGAAATTGGCTTCACATATTTCAAAATCTGTCTTTTCTTTATTTCCCACATCTTTCTCCAAACTCATAATGCATTCTACTGTTTTGTTGTTAAACGCATAGACTGTATAAATCATGGACGTTGTATCAGTGATGTCACCCAGTAGATTCTGTAGAGGCATTTTGAAGCTGAACTATGGCAGTCGCCATATTGGAAATGCTGACTCAAGGCGCACTCACACTAGGCCCAGTTGCCCTGTACTGGCTGATGCGTGCCTGAGCTCATTTACCTCTTGTACATACGTCATCACACCCTAATACTACTCACGCTTGGCTGTACATTATCATGTAGCGTCCTTTAGTTTACAGGAAGTGCGGTCTCAGAGTCAGCGCAATGGGGAACAACACAGAGAACATGACTGCGACTTTACTGACTTTGGAGCTTATTTTGAGTAATTTTGGTCAGATACGAGTCCGACCCTCTAACACTCCTGGAATTCTCAATTACGCAAGGCTGCCATCGATTAAATGACACATCCACATCGCGGACATGTGTTTGTGCTCGTGCATGAGCAGCCGTGCCGAGGCACACCCCGTCCGGCCTAATGTGAGTTCTCCCTCAAAAATAACTTTTGGTTACAACCTAGAAACAGGCAAAGAAATGGAGTTGAGGCTGACCTTAGACCTCCTGGCAAACAGCTACAACAGTGCCTGTCAATCAGTCATCTTACCCACGCCCCCTTGATATGTGAATGTATGCATAATTTGTAGCCTTATTAAAATCAGAATGGATGAGTGAAAAGAAATCAGTGTAGAAATGAGCTACAGGAACCAAAACCGTTTTTTGTACCAGGCTGTAAACGTGTTTATTACTGCTGTAAAAATTAAAACTTCAATTCCAAATAGGGATTCATTAGTTTTTGCCGCCAGCCTCAAGTGGACACTCGGGGAACTGCAGTTTTTTGCACTTTACATTGGCTTCATTTTTTCGACACTTGAGTTTGTGGATTGGTTTCATGTAGCACTCTTTATTCATCTATAAATCCACTTGAGACCATTTGGAAAAATTAGAAAAAAGACAACGTTGTTTCTCCGATGATTGATTGCTCCTGAGAGCTGCCTGGATGTGTTGCAGATTCAAATACATAACAGAAAGCCAGGAGTGAACTGGATATACTATTACCCTTTAACACTGTGTTCTGGTTATCTGGACTGTGTGGAGCTAAAACAACAAAGCTATCAGTTCCTGGTATATCATTGGTTGATTTAGGAAAGCAGCCTCAGCCTTAGAAATGTTTAACTTTACATTCAACGTGCACTGCACCATTACATCTGACCTTTAATTTTTGACAGCTTAGACATGTTGTTGGGAGGAACGGCGTCAGGATCCAAAGAGCTGGCCTCGCCAATGTTTGCTGACGAGTCTCATAAGATCACATTCAGACTCAGCTATTGTCTCTTAAATGCACTGCAAAGATTCAAAACTATTTTTAAAACAAAGACCAGAGCTGCATTTTAATCGCAATAGGGGCAGTGGCAATAAACACATCTCAGCATGCTTCGATGGAGGTCTGAGTATAATGTAGAATCATTGAATGCAGTCAATTAAAGATTGAGCTATCAGCTGCTAGGGATGCACCAATTGTGAAAACAATCCATCCATTATCTTTACTGCTTTTTCCTGTTCGGCGTCGCAGGGGGCTGGAGCCAATCCCAGCTGTCATTGGGCGAGAGGCGGGGTTACACCCTGGACTGGTCACCAATCAATCACAGGGCTGACAAATTAGAGTCACCAATAAATGGACCGAGCATGTCTCTGAATTGTGGGAGGAAGCCGGAGTGAACCCACGCATGCTCGGGGAGAACATGCAGACTCCACACAGGGAGGTCCTATCTGACAGCGAACCAGAAACCTCCTCACCGTGAGACAACAATGCTAACCATTGCACCACCGTGCAGCCAGGGGAAGCCAGGGCCGATTAATTAAGCGGATTCCGATACTGACTCTTTGTTTTCATTGCTTCTTTTGGTGCTAGTCTCTCACAATGACGACATCTTCTCTCATGTTTGACCATGAAAAAGAGTTTGTCCAACTTCTTCTGCCCAATCAAAAAAAAAACTCTTCCCTGTATCAGTAGTTAGAAGTACTAAATGCCAGACCACGCCTTCCGCTACTGACATCGCTTCATGCCACATTATTTGTCTGTCAACAAGGCTAATATCAGCCTAAACCGATGTATCGGTGCGTCCCTATCAGCTACACTCAGACTGGATTATTCTGAAGTGAGGATAAGCATGTTGCAAACACGTGTCTTTTGTAAAACACTAGGGCAGCATATACACATAAAAACTGCGTTATAGCTAATATGCACTCTTTTAGGGCTTTCACACATACACACAAGACTTTGACATTTTCGGTGTGAGCTGCTTGTTTGAACGCTTTCAGCCAAGACTTTCCACCCAGACTGTGCTGCCCATTTTCCTTCCCTCCTAGCCCCCTAAAAACATTTCAATGGAAGTTGAGGTGAGCAGAAGTTTGTACTCAGTGACTGAGCTGGTGGAAGTGATGATGTTTATGTCCTACGACCGGTGTAAGGCCGGTGCGACCTCTGTGCAGGTAATGAAACTGCTTCGGACAGTATTAAGTGAAATGAACTGATGTTGGCCAATCAAAGTAAATGTAGTGTTGATATAAAGGTGAAGACCGTCATCAAAGTGTTGATTTGTATGTGTGAATATTCTGGAAGATTTCAGAGGCAGAACTGAACAACATAATCGCATGTTGCATTTTTTTCTCAGGTTGAGCAGGCCTAACACATTTTACCATCACAAGTCTTCTCATCAGTTGTTGATGTACACCTCTCTGTCCTGAGCTCAGATGAGGCTGAATGTGAGCGTGAATGTTGGGGTGCCTTTGACTCACATCTATATAGAGCTTGATTGGGTTATAAGAACTTGCACTTGTTGGTATAGGCCGAGACTTAATCTGGTACTTTGTTACCTCTCCCTCCTATTTACCCAAAACCTGCAGTTAATCACTGACTACAGGAACTCAGCGTCTTATCAGAGTAAGTAAGTCAGAGGGTTCACTTTGGTGGAAACATTTTTGTTTCAAACACAACTTCGAGTTTACAGTTGGCCTATGTATTTTGTAATCATCAACCTCCTGTCTCTGAGAGCAGGACATGTTGATTTTAAAGTCCAAATTCTCTCTACAGCAGAGAGGAAAGGGTCAGTCAGGGGGTGGAGATGTGAGCTTTGGGGTTAATATGTTATTCAAACTCCAAAATGAGCAGAGGAGTTATGCAGGAATATGGACAAAGATGAAGCCAGATTACCTCCCTCGACAGGTGCTGAAATCATGGCCCAGAGTAGAGACTCGAACCATCCCGCCCCTTCCGCTAACCAGAACCGACATTTAACTTACTGATAAAATGCTAACCCCTAATTTCCACTTATGCCGTGCGCGTCGTGTTCCGTCGGCGCCCAGCACTTCGTAGATCGCTGCGACTCCAGTCAATCGTTGTGTTTCCACAGCGAGCGCCGCGGTCCGTCTCCAAAGCGTGCAACCAGAGCCACTGTGCTCTGCTCGGCTTCAAATACGCGTCTAGAGTCTATTTTTGATGGAGTACGCTGCAGGCCCGCGTTAAGCTGGACAGAATATGACAACCCGGACAGGAAGTCGGACAAGGAAACGCATAGGATCAGTTTCAAAATAAAACACAATTGACGGACTCACGATCGTATTTTTCATCACTTTATCAACATTACGTCAAAAGACAAATCAATTTGTTGTTTGCATTGTCTCGCGTGATCTTGTAGTTCTCCTGTGTACTCCTCATGGCCGCTCTCCGCTGCGCTCACGTTCCAGAAACAGATCCAGTGGGGCGGGGCAAAACAATGGCGTGCACGGAGTATGTGGGGATCGGGGGTAAAGGCCTGCAGGTGGGTTCGGTCCCACAGCAGAACAGATTCTAGTGTCAGTTTGAAACAGACACTCAGGGTTATGGGAAGTTCAAGGTCTCTGGTGTTAGTTTTTGTTACATTTCCTCACACTGTTACTCCTCTACTCTGATGATCCGTTGCACTTAGTGCTGCAGGAGCCTCATTTGTCAATATGGCGCGATACCCTTTTTCATATCATCATGAACAAATACATAAAACTAAACCTCTCAGAAAAGTGAACACGTGGACATAAATGAGCACGATAAGAACAAACTTTAAAGACAGAAACCATGTTTGATGTATTTTGGTTTAATAGTTTGTCCCATCTGTTCACATGGAGGAGGCGGAGCTTTCGACCCACACTGCCAGCAGTCAGTAGGGGGACCTCCAAATAATTTGGCTTCACTTTTGGGAAGCTGTCGTGTTGCCCATCTTTTCATTCAGTCTGTGCTGCCTCCTTGGACAGCTTCTCCTCCATCAAACACCAATGGGAGAGAGACTTGAGCATGTCCCTGACCAAACACAACAGCCTTATCTAAATGTGTAAGATATAAAATTATTCAAATTAAAATTTTACATAGGACTTACATCACACCAACCAGATTAAAGATAATTCCCTCTCACATATGTGCTGGCATGGCTGTGGTGAGGCAGGAACACTGATCCACTTGTGGCACTGTTTTTGGAATGAGGTTATCTCAAGATTGACTTTTATTGTGAAAGTAAAAATACCCCCCTGTCCTCTAGTCTGCCTTCTTGGCATTAGAGTAAGAAACATACAGTCAACGCTCACACAACGAATCATCACACTAGCCTTTCTGTCAGTGAAGCGTATTATTATGATGAATTGGAAAGTAAGTAAACCAAATTGCTTTAACATTGATAATTGGTTAAAAGAATTCATGGATTTATTGTCTCTCTGAGTTTGACCGTGGAGATGAAGGACCCTGGAACTTTATAAGACAATACTTGGAAAATTGGTTATATGATTGAATTTTCTGTAAATGAACAACCACCTTATTGTCTATTGTCTATTATTGTATGTTGTAGTGTACATTGTGTTATGTGATGAGTTTGTAGATTTATGTTGTATAAGTGGTGGACGAGTGTTTTGAAAAAGAAATAAAAATATGAATTATAAAGAAAAATACAGTCTTTGCTGAAAAGAATTTAGAATTAAACCCTGAAAGGAAGAATGTGCGACTTTTTGATCCAGTAGATGTCGCCCTTGAGCTCCAGCATGAAACCAAAACAAACTTCTGTTTGGCCACACCTCCTCTATTCTGAAGCCTCCGCTCTCCTCCAGAGACACACCTCCAACTCCTCTCCACTCACGTTCACACAAAGGAGTTATGAATTAGAACGCACAATAATTAAACACCATTAAGCGCAAGCAGCGGACAAAATTGTCCTTTGCTGGAGCTGAAATCACCTGTGTGCTGCATTGTTGTGTTAGCATGCTAATGACTTAAAATGATGCAAACAACAACAAGCTATACTTCTCTCTGACAGTGTGTTATTATCACTTATCCAAATTCAAACATATGTTAATAGTTGATCAGGGCTTAAAAAGTCATTTTTCTACAAAGGAAGCTTGTACTGTATGTAACATGCCTCTTAATGTGCCTTTTTATTAAACATGTGTATTTTTTTAAACATAATCTTTTTTTAATTAGAGGACCAGAGCTCTTATTTCATTCTGAATAATTTAAATGTTGTGACTTGTTTTACCTTCTCATGATCTGTAACTGCCGTAAGGTGCAGAACGGGGCTGAATGACCACATGCAGACTCTCCGCTCCGTTAAACAAGACTGCTCACGCCTCATTTTAAGAGGAACAACATCTTAAAATACACAGACGAGCACTTGTCAAACATTTGCCACAATGCTGTTATTAACCCTGTTACACAAGTTACAGTGAAACCTGCAAAACTGGTCAGAAAATGCTGAATTAAATGTATGCACACATAAATATTTATGAGAAATTACAATTTTCTTTAAAATTTCAAGACAGAAATATTTGTTTTCTCATCTTCTTGTTTTATTCAAGAATATATAAAAATGTTTTTTGCCTAGTTTTAGCAGATTTAAAGTTGATATTTCATATCAATGTTTATTTTTATAAGCATTTTTTAATCATAATTCTACCGTGTTTAACATTTTGTGTAATAAAACAATACTTTTGAACCTGTTCTATTTTTCTGTCATTGAATAACTTAGCAAATACAGTATTTCTATAGTTTGGTCACTTCCTCATAGAGCCACTGGGGGGCAGCGGAGAAGCATTAACAATAAATACATGAAAGGAGAAGTGAAACTTAACTACATTACTCTCTGACCTAATATGTAAAAAAACTTTTCAGCCCATCAAATAATCAGACAGTTTTTAATCAGCTTGGAAGTGTAATAAGAACTACCAGAATCCCCCCCTCCCCGCCCCCTCCAACCCCCCCCCAAAAAAGTGTAGGGATGTATTAGAAGTATAAAGTGGAAGAAGTTAAGTACAAAAAACTCTAAATGTAGCTTTTTTTTACGATAGTAAACTATCTATACATTTTCACATTTTCTAAATGTTTTTTGATTTTATGATGTCGTAGGTTTTTCCTCCAATTCCACTTTCTAACAATTTGTACAGCCAGAAAGAATATTTAAGTGTACTGTGTGTCTCTCCACCCTGCATATCTCTAACTGAGACCTGCCTTCATCTGTCAAAATGTGCAGCAACACAAGGCTAGTAACGGGAACAAGACCTTAAATTGGGATGGGCTTTTATTTGAAGTTTTATGGTTCATCAAATATGGACGGTGGCCTTGCTTTGTGCACACGCTGCTGTCTTGGTCAAAAGTTGATCTTCAGTTGAAATAATTGCATCATTTTTGAGTGATTTGAATATTGTTCTTTGTTATTACAAGTTCTGTTTTTATGGCTGAGGCTGTGTTTGGTTTAGAGGACACATTTCACAGCTGGAACAGAAATGTAAGACTGTGAAAACTCTGTGTTTTGTCTCTTTTTCTTAATTTGACACTTTCTCATACCAAGTCACTTTAATCATCACTCGTCACTTTATCTTGTCATTCTCTTCAAATACTGTTTCAATTCTCAATTCCCCCCAGTTAACTTCAACATTCATTTTTGTACTGTATATACCCCCTGTTTTTATTTTTTATTTTTATTTTTATTTATCTTATCTATTCTGTTTAATGTGTATTTGAGCTTTCTTGTCTGTGCTGCTGTAACGCCCGAATTTCCCCTCTGGGGATCAATAAAGTATTATCCTATCCTATCCTATCCTTCTTTATGTGAGGCAACTCCAGAGGACCTTTCTGTTTCTTTTTCTCTGCTCTTCAAAAGACTTTTTAAAAATCTATTCTTTACATTTCATGACAACTTAGAGCATCAGTAACAGATTAGTTTAGTTTCAAGCTGCTTCTAATCATCATCATGTTCTGATCGTATTTCATCCGTCAAACCGCTTTTCATGCATTGACATCTCTTTCCTTATCCATCATTTTATTTTTGAGTACAATCTTCACAGCGAATACGCACAAAGAAAAATGATTAGAGGGATTTACATTTAACGCCTTAAAGTTACATCACACTGCTGAGAGGCAGGTTCAACTCCTCTGACCGAAGTTTGTCTCTATGCTAAAGGTGAGATCAGGTCGAGGCTTTGTGATGATCGCTGATGTCTCAGTATCTTCAGGAGACACACACACTAATGTCCATGACCAGGATGCCCCCACACTCTCTGCCAGACACACACACACACACACACACACACACACACACACACACACACCCTCAGTCTGGCAGCAGCAGACGAATACACAAAGGTTGTCAAGTGGATCACATGCATATATGTCTGATGTCGGAGTATGAGAGGACACAGAAGGAGGAATTAAAAAAAAGAAGCACACAAACACATCGTGAACTTCTATTTCTCCAGGGGGCTGAATCAAACTTTTAAAGATTACTTTGTGGTTTTCTTGGTTTTTAAAGAGATACATTATTCACTGGGTGTAATTAAAGTCAGATCCCGGACTCATAATGAACAGTAAAGATATGATCAGTGCCACAGAGTTCAGAGTAAATACTTTGTGCCTCTGCATATGCTCAACAACACAAACATACTCTGCATACATCAGACTGCATGCAAACAGAAAGAGCTGCTGATGTTATTGAAGAGATCGAGCTGCCCTCTAGTGGTTGTGTTTAGGAGTGTTCAGTAAACAGAATGATTAAATGTGTATGTGTTAATACTTTGATGAAGGAGGGGGGGAAGTGGAAAATAAAAATGTAAAGAGACATAAAAACATGACTTGCCTGTTTTCTCATCGTTCAAAAATGGCCGACCAGTTTATTGTTTCACTTGTTTCTTCTTTGAGACTTTTTAGTGATGCTAAATACAACATGTGTTCCCTACTGTTTTATTGAAAATAATTAGAGACCGCTCCAAATGTCCTTAAAATCCACGCCATGACATGGTATGATACGATATGAGCAGGCCCGGTTCATACATTTAAAATAAAGGTGCAATGCAAACTTTTGCACCCTCATTTTAAACGTCTGCACCCTCATTTGAATGGACGCAAAAAAAAAAAGAGTTAAAACATTAATAACATTTTTTTTTAAAAGTAATCAAAACTTACAAATGACAACAGTGACTCAGATCGTGTTCACTACATCCATGATGGGATGGTCATGACAGGTGCTCATGACCTGTCTGTTCAGCTGGGACCACATGATGGACTCATAACACCTACACTACTTTTCCTTTGCTGTTGCCGATCACTGTAGCTGCACCCCCTTTAATCTCAGATACACTCAAAGTCATTTTGTTCTAAGCTGGAATGGAAATGAATCCTGAGATATCTATAATAATATAATAATAATACTTTAATTGTAGGGCACTTTTCAAGACAGATGCACAAAGTGCTTTGCAGAATATGACAGTACAGCAATCTTAATACACTGCACATCTGACACTGTGGTCAGCAGCATCGGAGCACCACAGGGGACCGTGCTCTCTCCTGTCTTGTTCACCCTGTATACCTCTGACTTCCAGTATAACTCCGAGCTCTGCCACATGCAGAAATACTCAGATGACACTGTGATGGTTGGTTGTGTCAGGGATGGACAGGAGGAGGAGTACAGGAGCCTGGTAGGGGACTTTGTGACGTGGTGCAGGTCGAACCATCGGCAGCTGAACACCTCCAAGACCAAGGAGATGGTGGTGGACTTCCAAAGGAACAAGCCACATCTACAACCTGTTTCCATCGGGGGGGTCAACGTGGAGGTGGTCAAGACCTACGGGTACCTGGGGCTGCAGTTGGACGACAGGCTGGACTGGTCATCAAACATGGACACTATCTGCAGTTAGGGTTTAAGGGACCAGTCACCTATTAGAATGACCATAATACTCACCACCACCAGTTATATGAATTTCTTACCAGTAGTTAGGGTTTAAGGGATCTTTGGTTTCCCAAACTCGTACTGATATCTGGAAAATAAAGGACTTGAGGCAGGGTAGACCATCGCCCGAGTTGTTGAGAGAAGAGGACGTGATGCCTTGACCCACTGCCGTTGTGCAGCGCCTATACTAAATGAATGCCCTGAATGATGTCATATGCCTCGGCTTGTCTAGGATCCGTGACCTGACGAGTGCCCGTCATGACTTAAGTTGTGGTCATGTGTCTTGGCCTGTCTGGGGGCCGTTTGACCCGGCATGTGGCCAGCATGACATGGCTCTGATTGACCTTTGTGGATAAATCAACTGATGCGTGCCTGATGACAAGGATTTCCTGATCAAGACAGCATAGGACAGAAAATTATTTTCCGAAGCACTTACCATGGGACGTGAAAGCAATTGCTGCAAAATCTTACAGCCATACACGATGATCGTGCACATTAATGTAACCACATTGGAGATGAAGCAATGATGTAGTACAAGCTGCATTAAACTGTAAGTCTCAACCTTGACACTTGCCCGTATGTATGATCAAGTTGGATGATGTTTAAAAGCATATAAATGAATTGGTCTTATACCGACTCATGACCGAAGCTGAGTTCATCACTGGGTGTTATTTACCTGGAATGAATGCCGGGGTACAATAAGCAGGCCATACGGTAACCGTGAAGGAATTCACTGACGGCAGAATTACATTTTACGGAAGACTTATCTGGTCATGTTTCAAATATCCGCTTTGCATTAAATGCTTAGATTGTAGTCTGCCCTGACTATCTGGAAGTGAAGTTCCCCCCCAAAACCTAGGGATGTCTACATCCCTGAGAAAATATGATGATCGGCTTAGCATTGAAACTTTATGTAACTGTTGCAACAACTGCTGGAATTTAAATCGTAGCTCCTAAATGAAACTGTACTTTGATTGATCATCGGTTTCTGATCCTATCTACAGCATAGTGATTTGACTTGATAGAACCGTCACCTACAGTTTTCACTTGCCACTCTTATTAAAACTGTGATGCTGTTAGACGTAGAGTTGCTGGTACAGGTTGAGGGGCATTAAGCAGTTAGCAGAAATCCTAGATACCTGGTTAGCATCGGATTGATCACTTGAAGAAAACGCCCATAACAGCTGATCACCAGAGAAGGGAGACAGAGGACGTAGTAGGGGGAGTGGTTTAGGTTAAAGTGAAAGGATGAATGAATGAGTGAAAGAATATAACCAGTCTTCCTATCTGAACTTACGCTGAGCTCCATATGCTGTAGAAGAAGCTCGTCAGGAGGCAGGATACTGCTCGCCACTGTGGTGGCGATAAGCATGAAGAACTCCAAACTCTGTACACTTCCCTGACAAAGTCAGTTAAATTAGAATGATTACAGCCAAAAATGAAAAACATTGATAAACGGATACGAGGCAGCAAAGATATATTCCAATACCGTTTAATTCCTGGATACACCACAAAGTATCATCTCTGACTTAAAATAAAACTTGTAAACTAAAAGTGGTACCAAATGTGTTTTTATTTTATCAATATTTCAGCCCTTGTTTTCTTGCTGTCAATTTTCAGATATTTGTTTGAATCTTAAACACGTTAAAAAAAAACGTTTTTTGTTTTATTCTCGTAAATTTACAACTTTAATCTC
Organism: Labrus bergylta; assembly: GCF_963930695.1. Lineage (NCBI taxonomy): Eukaryota > Metazoa > Chordata > Actinopteri > Labriformes > Labridae > Labrus > Labrus bergylta. The sequence continues at coordinate 31,875,179 of NC_089196.1, forward strand.
GTAAATTTACGATTTTATTAACGTAAATTTACGAGTTTAATCTCGAAATTATAAAAATAATAATAATTTAACGTGGCACTCATCCTCCGTCGTACACTTCTATATCGTAAAATGGGCTTTTCATGAAAGACACACCTTCTCAAAGACATAACCCTTGTGCCCTCCTCAAATGTATTTATATTTTTCTGCTGCGTTACGCTGTAATAAATGATTCCGTAGTCATGTACATTTTACTTAATATATCTGATCAAATGTATTAAATATAAATGCGTCCTTGATTTTGTGGCAATTGTTTAAGTAACTTTCATACAAAAATGTTTGAGATAGTATCTGCTTATTTTGGTTACATTAAATATAATCTTTATGTTTATGTAATTCTAAATCAAGAGTGAATCCAACTCAATAGAATTAGTCAGTTTTTAATTGAGGAGCACTTCCTGTTATTTTGCGCCTTTTTTCTTCTTTTGAATTCAGCAGGCTCTCATCTGGTCACAAGACATAAAGAAAGTGCGGATGACTGGTGCCCCTTTCCCTCCATTTAACTCATCAATTTAATTTGGTTGACAAAGGTAAGGAGAGTTATTTTATACTGTAATGTTTATGACTTGTGGGTGTATGCTACGTTACAAAACGAAATTAGCAAGCAAAGTAATACAGAGAGACAGAGACACAGTAGCGGCGGAAAGGTAAATTTTGCATGTTATGTTAGGCTATAGTGTGATGGTATTACGCAACGATATCAGAAAGATATCACGAGTAGTTACACTGAGAAAACCACAAGCTTTATTTTGAAAGTTGTTGAAGAGGAAAGAGGAATCGCTCGCGCGGGGAGGGATGTAAACAACATGGTCATAGTTTTCTCATTCAGCAGGTAAAGGTACGATAACGTGTTGAAAAATGCGAGGAGAGAAATTGGCAATGCAACGACAGTGTCTTGAACCGTAATTTTTCAGCACAGCCGATCATGACAGATTTGAGTTTCGTGAACTGACGACCACGCTCCATTAAAAAACACAAAATTTATCACAACCGAGAGCTGTTAGCCCAGAGCTGCTAAATCACACATTGACTGTGACTGTGTCTGTGATACTCGTGCAAGCTCTCACGCATTCCTTTTTTTTCACGTGCTGAAAAGCATAAATTGCTCCACTTTATTTAATCCTCTCTAATTTACAGTATTTCCTCACTCGCTGCTTGCTGACACCGAGCTGTCACTAGCAGGCTACACTACATTTTTACAGTTTCCCTCTGTGTTCATTCTATTATTGATTATGCAAAGAAGATGTCTTACTTTTTTTTTTTTAACTATGCATTAACTACTTAATAATTAGAGCTACTTACCTATTTTTTAGATACGTTGATAAGGTAATTCAAAGTGAATTTGTGAATGTTGTTAAAAACTATACTTTTGTCATACATGAAACATGCAGGATAAAGTAATCCTAGGAGGTTAACCCACTACATTAAGAATATATATTCACTCGTGGAAGTTTAGTTTTAAAGTGCAAACACTTTTCATAGGCTGAACTGGGTTCTTTCTCTCTCTGCCTTTGCTAGTTGTGATAAAAAATATCTATTGATTTTATTCAATGTAAAAATGTAACTTTTTTTTTTTTTTTACAAATCCGTCTTCCTTATATTTAATGTAACCAAAATTGGCAGATACTATCTCAGACATTTTTGTATGAAAGTTACTTAAACAATTGCCACAAAATCACGAAAGCATTTATATTTAATACATTTTATCAGATATATTAAGTAAAATATACATGACTAAGGAATCATTTATTACAGCGTAACGCAGCAGAAAAATATAAATACATTTGAGTAAAATGCAACATTGATGGTTAAGACTAAAGAAGTCTTATCCTAATTCTAATTTAAAATGAGATGCAACGTTTTTCATCAAACTCATTGGGTATATTATGAGCATTAGGACAAGAATTTCTACATTTCATCCAGAATTCATGTTTAGAATAGAACTAAAGAGACAAAGAGAACACTTCCAGAAGAACTCTGAAAATCTAATTATAACTTTTACTAGCCCTTCAATACAAGCTATAGTACACATGTAATTGAGAGGGTGATGTTTTTATATTCAAATAAGAGCAAAGGCACATCTCTAATTTAAATATTTCTGTATTATCTTCTAGGTGTCTCCAGATGAGATGGCGGTGTAAAATCTGTGGCTTCATAGCGACGACAAGGGGTGATCTTCTGACCCATTACAGACTACAGCACAGGACATTTGAAATTGGAAATCCGGTACCTTGTCTTGTTCATGATTGTCCATGCTCCTTTAAAACTTTGAATGCCCTACGCACACATCTTTCAAGATATCATCCAGAAGATGAAACTAGAGGGCCAGGAGTCATCTTCTGTTTTACATGTTTAATTTGCTCAACTCAACATCCCTCTAAAAAAGAATATTTTCTTCACCTTGGTAATCACCTGAGGAGATATGAAACTGTAGAGTGTGTTTTTGTTGGATGCACATCTTTTGTTGGCATCATCTTCTGTATGTTAAAGGCTGCTTGAAATGCTGTACCTTTAATAAAGTCTGATAAAAAGTGTTACTTTCGTCAAGCATTAAATGTCATTGTATCTTACTTAAGTAATATTTATTCTGTATTTTCTGATCGACTAATTCTAATCTCACACAAAAATGTAGGTCATAACGCGAACATGTATGTAATTGCCAAGAAATTATTATATTGACATTTTAATTAATTTTATTAAGGAAAATTAAAAAATGCACTGAATATAAAGATTAGTATTACTCAATTATATATCATTTATATATTGAATTTAAATATTTATATCAGTACCATTTACTAATTTAGACATTTCTCTTATTGATATCTACTTAATCTTTTTGTTTAAATTTGGTTAATTTATTTTTGTGCTTTATTTGAAGCTACTCAATTTAAACAAGTAATTCTTAAGGGTCTGATTTGAGTAACATTAACTTAACTTTTAACATAGTTAGATTTAATTAATAATATTACGTGCAATCTGTTGCCTCAATTTTATAGAGTAGTTATGGTGTATCTTTTTTTTACAGTGTAGTTAAAGTTAAACAACTTTCGACTTGCTCAAAAAATTCAATTATTTTCTGAATTGTAACCCTTTAAATGCAAAGTTATTAGTTGAATGATGATTAGAGTCTTGGATATGTGACAAACTAGTAACAAAGTTGATTTGATTGCATTAGTCTTTTCTATTTAACCTCTGGACACCTTGGTTGCCAAAATGTTCTCACAAAATCTGCAATAAAATGATCAATATTTGCTTTTGTATTTTGCTGTTTTCTACACTTTCTATGAGCTTCTTGTTGTGCAGATCTTGTTTTTACTAAGCAGTCTTTGTTTTTCTTTTGTTTTTTTTGTTTCTCAACAATAGTCAAAGAGCCGATTTCTTCTGTCGTTGTCAGATGCTTCACAGGAGGCTTTGCCCGAGAACAGGTACTTAACTTTATCCCTCGGCCATCTGTGACCACTTCTACTCCCTGCACTGTTTGATATTGTTTGTTCTGTTAAACTAGTTATTTGTATTTATTTATATGAAATATTAGAGTTATTACCATTTTATTCATGTTTGTTTAGAAGTATAAAAATATAAAAAAGTAAATAAATTCTGTTGAATATAAAGATGTATGAATGTTTTCATTAAGTCTATGAATATTGTCTTTGATGGTTAAACTCTGCAATATAAGGGGCAACCGCTGAAATCTGCATAAATACAAATTTCTTGCAATAAATTCTGACTACAGCGATGTGATTGTTGGAAATCCTTTCATTGGGATAACAATGCAACTGAATTTACTTGCACAGCCCTATAGCCTACCCTGACCTATGTTTTAATTCTGTTCTTTTAAAGGAGGATTATTATGATTCCAAAGAGGTGGAGAATCTCAAGTCCCTGGAAGAAATACGACTGCAGACTTTCACTTTAAACTTGAAAAATAAGGAACTTAAGACTGGTAAGAGACCACGTAGGTGCTCAGAGTGCGGTAAAAGATTTAACGTAAAAGGAATCTTGACCAGACACATGATGATTCACACTGGAGAAAAACCCTTCAGCTGCTCTCAATGTGAGAAAGTATTTACCCATAAGGCCAGTCTGACATGTCACATGGCAATTCACAGAGGGGAGAAACCCTTCAGTTAACCTTTTTGCAGTAAAGCATTTCAACAAAAAGCCAACACATTTTATTTCATACAGGAGAGAAAGCCTTCAGCTGCTCTGTTTGCAGTAAAAGTTTTTCCCAAAGAGGAAATCTGACCAGACACATGTTAGTCCACACTGGAGAGAAATGTTAATCCTGTGCAATGGTAAAACTGATCCAGAGGAATCCAAGTTAACAACATCACTAATTTTTATTCATAAGTATGTATTGACTAACAGTTGTATAAGTGCAGTTATAAAGGGATATAAGACAATTCTACTGACAGAAATCTGTCTCTACTTTTTTGACATTGATGTTATGTTGCTGACATATGAACCAGTAAGTTGGGAGCAGCTATGACGTTTGAATTGAAAGGGTTTATATGAAACAGTTACAGTGTAAGGATCCTTCTTCTCTCCTGATATCTTCTCTTCTTTCTGTCACTCTGTTTCCTTGGAGGCCTCTGTGTTGGGTAGCACAAGTTCTTCAGACAGCTCATGTGTAACCTTGTAATAAATAAACTGATGTAGAGTGAGAAAGACTTTCATCTACTTGTGTTATTTTGTGTCGAGTGTCTAAAGTGTCTTTGGTAAAGAAAAGGAGTTCAGCAGATCCTGATGCAGAGCGACCACAGTCAGGTCAGGTCGATGTCGATTTCACTGAAAACCTGTAAGCCTTAATAAGAATCCTGCAGTCAGAATACAAAATAAAGAAAATCACAAACTGAATGATAACACCTGTAGATGTCATCTGGCATTCTGGATTTACTCAACATATTGTTAGAAGAAACGATAGAGATGCATTATAGCCTTCAGTGTGTGTAACTAAATGGTATATGGAAAAAAACACTTCAATGGTGTGTTTATTTGTTCTGTTATCATTTCTCTCTTTGGCTTCCTTTTTGCTGTTTCACTGCTTTTTATACATTTTCAGCTAAGAGGAAAATGATCCTTCGATTGGTCTTGGCGCTATCCAATTCCCACGGTAACCTGACTCGTCATCAATCTTAAAACTTTTCTTATTTCAATAAAAGTAACTGCTTTCATTTATCAATATTTCACCTCCAAGCAGACCCTTATTCTAAAAGACTGAACACATTGGTTTGGGTTAGGCCACGATAGTAAAAGAGTTCAAAGAGGAGACTTTAATGCAGCGAGGTTACAACTGTTTATTGTGTGTGGTTCTGAAAAGCAAGGAAAATATCTATGAACAAAATTCTTCACATATACATTCCTATTATAATTGTAAAGTAATCTGGGGAAGCAGTTTTCCACTTATACAATGTTAACCATGCATCTTTTAGCATCCTTACCTTCCTTTTTCTCATTTTAACACCAAACAACACAAATCAGAATTTAAGTTAATATCACCATTAAATGAATCTGAATTTTAGTATCTATTCAGTTCTTTATCTTTTGTTTACAATTTAAACAAACCAGTTAAATGTGTTCAATATTAATTATTATTTACCCTTCTAATTTAATTGTTTCCTGTGAACACTACACTATAAAACCAGAATGCAGAGTGCATCACTATGAAATAAACAGCCTACATTAAATACATGTCACCATTCAAACATTCTGAACAGATAATTACCAAAGAACACAGCACACTTACCAAAGGTATCTCTGCTGTCTTCCTTTCATTGAATTCAGCCTGAAAGTGTCTCAGCCTCTCACCTCACTCCTGCTCTCACACACACCGCTGACACTCCTGTCTGTCAGTTAGAGCCACTCAGCAGGTTTACACACCTGGCTCACAAAGGTTACCTGATTTCCTGACCTGCTCAGTGCTGCTCTCCAGTGTTCAATACAAACTTTAAATAAAGGCTGACAACAGAGATAACCTGATAAGTAATAATAAAGCTGATTAACCTTTAAACACAAAGTAAAAAAAGCATATTAATATTTTAATTCTCTGTTTGTCTTTAGATTTTAACAAAACAAAGACTGATTTAAAAAAAATCCCCCAAACACCAAACATTTGTTATATGGACAATAACTTTTTTTGTGTGTGTTTTTTTCATTAAGAATATTATCATCATGTAATCAAACTTTTGCATTTAAAGGGTTAAAAATCCTGATAATTATTCAATATTTGATCGTTTTGATCAGGACTGAAGTTGATCAAAAGATTTAACCCAAAAAGCAGAAAAAAAATAATCTGTACTATTTTTATAGCAGTTTTTGGAAGTGAACATTTTTGTCCTTAATGACTGAAGAGGGTAGTAAATGAAACTGATGCCTGAGGGTTTAAAGTGTGTCTTATACAGCAGATTTGATGGTAATAACAGCTTATTTCAAGGACCTTCATATAAAGTGTTACCCAAGAAGAACTTAGACTGAGGTTCTGTCTGTGTTTAAACAGATGTCATGAAACACTTTAACCAGAGCTGTCTCAGTGCTGCGGTTTGGTCCAAAACCTGACTGGAAGACATCCAAACAGTTGTTCAATATCAAGAAGTTATTTAACTTCTGAAACACAGCTTTGTCTATCATTTGACCTAACAGAGGAAGATTTGATATAGGCCTGTAATTATTCATTATTGTCTAGATTGTTCTTTTCTAGTAGTGGCTTGATGACTGCTGTTTTCAGGGCCTGTGGGAAGACACCTGAGAGACAAGTTTACCATTTGTAACAGATCTGGAGCCATGACTCCTCCTCCTGCTGCCAATATCAAGACAGCAGGAGGAGGACTTTAATTGTTTAATTGTCACTTGTTTTTTATTGGTGAGATCAGAACAATACAGACATTAAAGAAGGGGGTCCATTGTTTTTCTGTAATGTAGAACATTTAACCCCCATTACCACCCCCACCCCCCATTATCACACCCCCCAACCATGAAACAGACCAGCTGGACAGAGTGAACAGAGTCAGCTGATCTTCAGTCAGCAGTGTTTCTCAGACTGACAGACCACACAGAGACACTGAAGAACCAGGAGACCAGAACATAAACCCAGGATAGAGAGGTTCAGTGAATGTGGTGTTGAAGGTGTGGAGGTGGATCAGTGTGTCAGAGGAGACTCTGTAGAAGGACAGAGAGCCAGCAGGACAGTCCACATACACTGCTACTCTGTGAGAGACAGAGGAGGAGGAAGAGGAGGAGGAGGAGGAGGACGAGGAAGAGGAGGAGGAGGAGGAGGAGATCTTTGTTCTTATGTTTTTGTGACAGACAGAGTAACCTTCGTCAGAGCAGATCAGACTCCAGGACTGATTATTAAATCCAAACAAACATTCAGCTCTGTCTCCTCTCCTTCTGATTCCTCTGTAACTCACTGATACATAAACCTTTCCTCTCCACTCGACCTCCCAGTAACAGCGACCAGTCAGACCAGTCCTACACAGCAGCTGAGACCACCAGTAATCAAATCTGTCTGGATGATCAGGATATGACTGATACTCCTCCATATGTGTCACCTTCCTGTTGTTGTCAGACAGTTTCAGTTTTCTGTTCACTGTGTTTGTGTCCAGTTCCAGCTCACAGGCGTCTGATGGAGAGAACGAGACACAACACAGCTGCAGGTTATCATCTGTTCATTCATCAACAACTTTACTGACACTTACTGATAGGGGTGTAAAGGTACACGTACTCGGACCGGACCGTTTCAGTACAGGACTGATCCGAGTACGGAGAACAAAAGTGATTTAATCTGTGTTCCCACACGGACCGCAAAGCAGAAACACACCTCAGGGTGGAGGAAGGCTGCAGCTGCTGGTATGGGACACAGCTTTTAGTTAATAACTTCAAGTAAAAGTTCAAACATAAACTGTGCAAACTGTGCAGATTAGTAGTTCCTCGAGTCCTGTTGGTCTGGACAGTTGCATATAACCGGGATGGAGTTCTTTTTACAGACTTACTCTTAAGTTTTGTTTTCATTTTCAGCGATGATCCCGCTCAAACTAAGAGCAAAAGGGGAGGGGGAGACGCGTCTGCGTGGGAGAATAACCTGCAGCAGAGACGTGCTGTCAGGGGAGGCAGGTGAGGCTCGTCATCATCAAAAGTAAAAAACAAATAATCATTAAATCAAATAAATATTAATATTTTTCTACTGATCTGTGTTATAAATGTTATTTCTGAACGATTCCAAAAATTTCAATAATTTTCATGATCAAAATCTCTGACTTTTGCTTTCTTACTGTTTGTCACCAATGTAATGTTTGTAGACACTTCTATTATCCGTCTTCACTTTCCATAGAATAAGTAATGTATTTCACATTTTTTTAACATATTTAGTCTAATTTGACATAAAACTGCACTGAAAAAGCATGAGGTGAGGCAGCTGCTTCACCTGAAGGGGGCGTGCGTCAGGTTGTGTGAGGCTCATAAGACCAAGAGTTTATGCTTGGTTTGATGGTTGCTCCTCTTCTATGCAGATTTCTTTATATAAAAAAGATTTTATATCTAAGCTTAAAGATTTCTCAATTTTTCCATCAAAACGTGAAGTGATAAATAATGAAGACTTTTAAAACTAAAAGAAGGTAAGGAGGACTTTTACAACAAAGTCACAGATATTTTAGTCCAGAAGGATAGGTGAATGGACTTTGTTTACAAGTAAAGGTAAGACCATGAATACACCGCAGTATATGCCTACTTTTATTTTTATTGAATGAGTATGAATTGTGGAATTGCAATGGAAAAAACATTTCTGAGGCGCTATAAATGTAACGTTCTTCCTTTGCCAAATATGCACCTTCCCTCTATGTGTGTGTAAATAATGCTGATATGAGATATGAAACACAACCAGTAGTCAATGTGCAAGCTGCCAATTGAATGGTGAATTTAAGCTACTCTATAAATGGGTTCATATATTTGTAAATCTGACTCTGAAAAAGTCAGTGCCTCACCAGCCACGAACCTCGCCGCACGTCACTGACCTGCAGCATGATAGAATGAACACCTCCCTCCCCATTCCCACAATAATGGACAAAGAGACGTTGACAAGACGAGAGTAGTGTGCCGTTGTTGTTCAGATGACATCGGGTACGTCACAGGCAACACGTCCAACTTATTAAAGCACTTGAAAAGGCACCACGTGAACGTAAACATCACTGCATCTAGGAAAAAACAGACAGCCTTTTGCTAATAATTCTAAACGGGCCAAAGCCATAAAAAATGCCATTGAAGTTCTTATATCGACAGAGGGAAATATTAATAGTTCTGAAACTACACTGTCCCAGATGTGATTAGTTTACTATGTGCTCAAAGAGCATTCAAAAAAGTGTTGCCTTCATAAACTAAAAGGTGTCAGTGTAATTTAAAAGAATTTTTTTATATATAGGCTATATTAATGACTTCATTTCATTCTAAAATACTTTATTTCATTCATATCTTTTATTTATTGGAGACTCTTTTAGTTGAAGGAAGCAGCACGAGTTTATTTTATGTTTTTTTTACAATGTTTAATTTAAAATGTTATTAAAAAGTAACCTGAGCAGGTGTACAAGTCTGAACTGTCGATGCTGCACTTAGCCCAATGTGTAAAAGGGAAATTATAAATGTTCCTAATAAAGAAAAAAAAGCGTCAGGTCCCTTTACTGTAGTGAAAATGTACCAAACCAAAGCTTCAAAACTGAGAACTGTACCGAACTGAAATGTTTGTGTACCGTTACACCCCTACTTACTGAGAGCCAATCAAACTTACAGTTCATATTCAGCACTGAATGATGTTTGACAGCACTGAAATGTAATAATCCACTTCTAATCAAGTTCAAATGGAGTTACCATGGCAGCCAGGAAGAATGGAGATCCAAATCAACAAACACATGCAGTGAATAAAGTCTGACTAATCAAAGTGCAGCACAAAGAATCTATGAACCATCTGCTGTCTCCAACTGTTCTGTCCTCAGAGGTCACATTCAGCACAAACAGGAGCCTCATTTCCACTTTCACTGTCACACATAATGTGATGGCAGCAGGAG
>NC_089196.1:31890266-31967766 GCF_963930695.1 Labrus bergylta
GCTCCTCATTTCTGAACCTCTTCATGAAGTACTCCTCTTTCTGTGGGTCAGTGAACCCTCTGACCTCTGTCACCATGTCAACACACTCAGGAGGGATCTGATTGGCTGCTGCAGGTCTTGTAGTTATCCAGAGGCGAGCAGAGGGAAGCAGTTTCCCCCTGATGAGGTTTGTCAGCAGCACATCCACTGAGGTGGACTCTGTGACATCAGTCAGGGTCTCGTTGTTTTTAAAGTCCAGAGGAAGTCGACACTCATCCAGACCGTCAAAGATGAACACAACCTGGAACTCTTCAAACCTGCAGATTCCTGCTTCTGTGGTTTCAGGAAAGAAGTGATGAACAAGTTCCACCAAGCTGAACTTTTTCTCTTTCAGCACATTCAGCTCTCTGAAAGTGAATGGAAATGTGAAGTGTATGTTCTGGTTGTCTTTGTCTTCAGCCCAGTCCAGAGTGAACTTCTGTGTTAAGACTGTTTTCCCGATGCCAGCCACTCCCTTTGTCATCACTGTTCTGATTGGTTCACCTCTTCCAGGTGAGACTTTAAAGATGTCTTCTTGTCTGATGGTTGTTTCTGGTCTGTGTGGTTTCCTGGATGCTGTTTCAATCTGTCTGACCTCATGTTCATCATTGACCTCTCCAGTCCCTCCCTCTGTGATGTAGAGCTCTGTGTAGATCTGGTTCAGAAGGGTTGGGTTTCCTGCTTTAGCAATCCCCTCAAACACACACTGGAACTTCTCCTTCAGGTTAGATTTGAGTTTACGCCGGCACTCTGCAGCGACTGTCCCTGAATAAAGAAATAACTGAAATCAATGAACAGATCCTGATATAGATGACATGACTATCTGAGTTTGGAACTTTAAACCTCTTTGTCATTTTTCTAAAATACTAAATCTGTTAAAATGTTCTTACTGCTCTGCAGACAGTCAGCCAGCTCCTCCTGCTTCATTCTCCTCAGGAAGTGCAGAGTGATCTTCAAAAATGCCTCTTTACAGCTTCTCCCCTGCTCTTCATCCTCACTCTGACTCTCTAAGCATTCTGGGTAATCTGGACTCAGAACCCTGTGGACTCTCTTCAGCTCGTTCTTCACAAAGGTGATGATGTTCTCCTCCAGCAGCTGGAACAGAAGGAGACACTGGATATTTAATATAAACTGGTAGAACTCAACATGTGGTTCATCTGTCAGTCTGAAGGTCAGCTGGTCAAAACAGAACAATAACTTAGAATTAAATTATTGTAATGGTAGTATATTAATTAACAGTGTGTTGAACACACCATAAAGATGGAGTCCAGGTCTGTTGGATTCTGCTGGTCTGATTGATCTCTGTGAACGTTGGAGCTCTCCTGTTGAACTCTGTGACAGGACATATTACACAAGAAAACAACAGGATATATATAATGAAACTCTGAGCTAAGATATGAGTCTTTAAACAACAGAGACATAACATTAACTTGATTTTTAATTCTCACCTTCCATCAGCAGGACGTCCATCTTTAAAGTTAATAAGATGACCATTAGACCGGTCACTCTTCATGGACACACAGCTGGGTCCAGGAGAGTCTGGTCTCTGTTCCTGCATCCTGATACAAACAAACAGCTGGTTAATGAAAGCATTTAGAACAAAGATCATTTTTAATCAGATTGTTCCAGTTTAAACTGGCAGATGGATAATCAGTAATCAGGAGGCAGAGCTGAAGTTCTCCACAGTTCTCTCTGTTTCTATTAGAACAGTATCTCACTCAGAATACAGCCAACACTGTGTCTGTCCTCAAATTCTTTAGATTGATGAAATTAAAGTTAACAGAAGACGACTTAAACATAAACACAGCTCAGAAAGATGCTGTGGTTAGTAACTGAGATTTACAGATAGCAACATGCAGTAATATGATCTCACAGAGAGAGAGAGAGAGAGAGAGAGAGAGAGAGAGAGAGAGAGGAGGGAGATATAGGAGCTCCAGGTGCCAGTTCCCCCAGTAGTCTAAGCTTATAGCAGCATAACTAGGAGCTGGTCTACACCAGCGCCAGCCCTGACTATGAAATGTATAGTTACTTTTAATTTTATTCTTAAAAACACAGAGTGTGTCTCCCTCCCGTACCCCGGCTGGAAGATGATTCCAGAGGAGAGGAGTCTGAAAACTGGAGGCTCTACCTCCCATAGTAAATTTAGAGACCGAGCAGCATTTACAACGAGCAGCAATTACTGTTAGGATACAGAACAGATCAAGATCAAGAACTTGTCCATAACAACTTCAGGAACCTCAACCTGGAACTCACTTCTGGGACAAAGTCTTCAGACTGACATCACTTCAGATGGGAATAAGTGCTGCTTGAACCATCACAGTAGTTTTTATATTGTGAGTAAGTCCAGAATATGGATCCTACAAGGTTTGTAAAAACACTCAAGAGCTTTGAAGATCTTTGTCTGCAGTCTTCATGATACATCTGCTCACCAGTGTCCTGCCAAGAACACTGGACCAAATGTTTAGTATACCACCATGTCATCATCCCTGATGTACTAAACATGCCTCAGCTGGACTCAGATACCATTCACTAAAAAAAGGATCAAGTGTTAAACTATGTAGTCCAGGAGAAAGTGTAGTCAGATATCAGTACAATGGTCAGCTGGATCAGCAGGATGTATGGACCAGGTAGGTTAGTGAACTTGACCTGCAGCTTTCAATGCCCAACATCTCACCAGCAGAACCTCATCAGGTTCAGGATCTGGGCTGTGGACAAAGTCAGGACATCCAACATCCAACTCGTGGACCATAATCCTCTAATCACAGTTTTTAAACCGTGGCTCCCATCCTTGATGGTACATGCTTTAAAATGGACGTGCAGAAGCAGACTCTCAGTGAATGAAATCTGATATTGTGGACAGTATGTCTGTTTGTTTTGGTCATCATTGGGAGTGAGGAAGGAGAGGACTTTCATTCTACCTGAGGGAAAAACAAAAATGTTCATTCATTAAAAATGCTTTAATTGGGGTGCTGGTGGCCTAGTGGTTAGTGTAAGTGTCCCATGTAGGGAGACTGTAGCCCTCCAAGCGGGTGGCTCAGGTTCAAATCCGACCTGTGGCTCCTTTCCTGCATGCCATTCCCCATTCTCTCTCTCCTTGATTTCTGACTCTATCTACTGTCCCGTCTCTAAATAACGGAACAAAAAGCACAAAAATAAATCTTTCCTCAGATTTGTCTCTTTTTAAGGTTTGGCCTATTATTTTGACTTTGTCTCAGAATATTTAGCTTCTTTCTAGTAGGGCTGTTTTTGCTTTGAAGTCATAAAGTCCATCACACTGTCGATTATTTTCCACATTTTACAGCCTTCAGGAAGGTCAGGGTTCAAATACAAACACTTCAAAAGAAAAAACACAAGATAGAACCAAAGCACACAATGATCATGAAGTGGTAAGAAGGGAAGGTCTGGGCTATTGAAACCTAGAAGAGAAGGAGGTGAATTCTGAGGACCTCTGGTGGAGAAGTAGGAGAAACAGGAGAAAAGTACGAGTCCTGGGAGAGGTGAACATGGACTGAAGACTGAGAGTGATGTAAATGGCTGAGGATGAAAGAGTGAGCCTGCAGAAAAGCAGAACAGAGCTCTTTGTCAATTTCAGATCTCACCTTCCATCAGCAGGACGTCCATCTTTAAAGTTAATAGAGCAACCCATAGACCAGTCACTCTTCATGGACACACAGCTGGGTCCAGGAGAGTCTGGTCTCTGTTCCTGCATCCTGATACAAAAAAACAAACATTATTAGTTACTGTGAGCAGCAGATGAGACAGTGATGATGATGAAGATGATGATGATGATGATGATGATGATGATGATGATGATGATGATGATGATGATGACGATGATGATGGTGATGATGACGATGATGATGGTGATGATGATGATGATGATGGTAATGATGATGATGATGATGATGATGATGATGATGATGAAGGTGGAGTGATGTGAGTGTTGAGCTGTGACATGGAGAAGAGTCATGGACAGTTAGAGATCCTCACCTCAGAGCTTCATGTTCCTCACACAGAGAGGTTTTAGAGGGAGGGACTCCCTCCTCTGTGTCCTCACACTGATCCATAGCAGAGCGCCCCCTGCTGGGAGAGCTGCACTCTGTCACTACAACAACACTGATGGAGTTAAGCTGCTGAAGTCACATCCAGTCAAAGATCTTCAGCTGTGGAGAAAACAAAGAGATGAAGCTGCTGATTCACCTTCATCATCATCATCATCATCATCATCATCACCTCACTGTCAGTCTACAAACATCACATCTACCTGGTTCATCATCATCATCATCATCATCATCACCTCACTGTCAGTCTACAAACATCACATCTACCTGGTTCACCTTCAAAAAGGGAAAGCCGCACCAGCAAAACCATGGTTATCTTATGGTCCAGCGTGATTGCTGGGCGCTCTTCTTTGCTGCTGCAAGACACATTTTTCTAGCAGTTTTTGGGTACGCATAAAAGTTTAAACATTTTCAACTTTTTTGATCAAGAAGCAGAGTCTCAGCAATCGTCAATGTCACTCAAAGTAGCCAATCAAATCAAGTAGGTTTGACATCCACTTTTTATGACATTTTCCCCTCCTCCTCTTGGAGCAAACATATTTCATTTGGTCGCTCGTATGTACACACAGCCCTGCTCCACAGGCGCTCCCAGCTGTTCTTTCTTCAGCTGTGTTCAGGTGTTTTTTTGAGGCGAGTTGCGTCTCTGTGTGATCGGGTCCTAAGGGGGCCCCATCTGACAGCACTCACTCTCATCGCTCTGCTAAGAGTCACATAATTTATTCCTGTGAAATGAATTATCTGTCTGAGAGTGAAAACAGAGGAGCAGTGGTGGAGCAGACAGTGAAGATGAAATGTAACAGTAAATGACCGAATGCTGCGAGTCTAGTCTTAACTATCGGGGAGAGATGTTCTTTATGTTGGAAATAATACTTCTGTGAACTTTGAAGATAAATGTTTATACAGAGCATTTTTTTGTAGGTGTCAGATTATTGATCACATATTGGTGATGAATGGTTGGAGGACCCCCCTGTGAAGGGGCCCAACAGACTGAATAATCCCCATTGGTTAGATCAATCTGACACAGCTATCTGACTGGAAGGAGACATTCAATAAGAGCTGATCATAGAGAATAACTACAGCAGACAGAGTTTGTCTTTATAAATCTATCTACTAGAATCACACACTGTGATTTCACTGCAGTAATTCTACTTATAGAGCTGCATAATAAGGTCTCTGGTCTTTGCTGATCTCTGCTGTGGGTGCAGCAGAGATCAGCTGTCCCCTTCTGCAGAGCTCCACGTCGAAAATTCATTCAATTGCAGGACTTGGACCTTTCGAGGCTTCTAGCACTTTCAATATTCCAGTAAAAATGTCTTTCCGATATCACCGAGACTCAAAATCCCGATCTGCCACTGAACGTTGCAGCGGTGTAAACTCTAGTGACCTCCGCTCTCTGCCATGGACGCCACTAGCGCACGTCAGTAATGCGGCCCCGATTAAACTGGCTCTGATAAATGCCTGATCAGCGCTAAATAAGACTTTTCTTTTTTTACGCCTTTTCACATCCCAGGGCCTAGATTTCCTTCTGGTTACTGAAACTTGACCGAACTCCAATGATGTAAGTCCACTTATTGAGCTTTCTCCAAATGAATGTTCCTTCTTTAACACGCCACAACCCTCCGGACGGGGCGGGGGTCTGGCAGCAGTTTTTAAAAACAAAGTGGGTACAGCAAACCCTCTTCTTATCATCAGATTATATTGTCCTCCAAAATCAGATAAACATTTTATCACTGAGTTTGCAGACCTCTTATCGCAAATTGTGCCATCATTTGAAAGAATTTTAATACTGGGTGATTTTAATATCCATGTATGTTGTCCATCAAAACCACTTGCCGGTGAATTTTTAAACCTGATTGAATCATTTAATTTTGCACAGCATGTCTCAGGTCCCACTCATAAACATGGCCACACTTTGGACTTGGTCTTGTCTTGTGGTCTTCCTGTTAACAATTTGGAAATAATGGACCCTTGTCTTTCAGATCACAGTGCCATTATTTTTAATGTGTCTCTCTCTGTCCTGTCATCAAATGGTCTCCTCCCCATGCTTTACTCTCGTTAAATTAACTCTTCCACTGCCAGTTTATTCTCAGCTGCTCAAGATACTCTGTCCGTTGAAAATATTCCTACTGAACTCTGCACTGAGGATCACATTAAGTTATTTAATGAGCAGAGCAGCCCATAGCACAGAATCTGCACTTCTCAAAATCTACAATGACCTTCTGCTTACAATGGACTCTGGAAACTGTGCTTTCCTGATCTCACTGGACCTTACTGCAGCATTTGCCACTGTCGACCACACAATTTTAATGAATCGCCTGTAGCATTGGGTTGGTGTTGGGGGCACAGCCCTGACTTGGTTTACATCATACCTGAACAACAGAACCTTCTCTGTAAACTTAACTAACGCCACATCCTCCCAATCTGGTCTGAGCTGTGGGATACCACAGGGATCCATCCTAGGCCCTTTACTATTTCCACTATACATGCTCCCATTGGGTCAAATTATCCAGAAGCACAACCTCTCATACCACTTCTACGCAAATGACACTGAGCTTTATCTACCGGTCAAACCAAACAATCTCGCAGAACTCACCTCTCTTATACAATGCCTTGAAGACATAAAACACTGGATGGCCCATAACTTCCTACAATTAAATGAGTCAAAAACTGAAGCTGTTGTTTTTGGCCCCCCCGACATCATCAAACAGGTCGCCAACAGCTTAGGTCAGTTATACAGCCACATTAGGCCCCACGACAGGAACCTTGGCTTTATCTTCGACTCAGGCTTTACATTTGATCGGCAGGTAAATCCAGTTGTCAAATCCAGTTTCTTTCAGCGCCGTACAATTTCCAAGCTAAAACCTATCCTCTCATTCAGTGACTTACAGACAGTAACCCATGCGCTCATTTCATCCCAGCTTGACTACTGCAATTGCTGGTCCAAAATGCTGCAGCAAGGCTGCTGACTGGAACCAAGAAGAGGGAGCATATCAGTCCTGTCCTAGCCTCCCTTCATTGGCTCCCAATACAATTCAGAATCGATTATAAGATTGTGTTGTTTGTTTTTAAAGCCCTGAATGGCTTGGCCCCCTTTTATATTACCAACCTCCTCAGGCCATACACCTCATCTAGGTGCCTGAGATCATCAGACATGGGCCTCCTGGCTGTTCCCCGCTCACGGCTCAAGCTAAAGGGAGATCAGGCCTTTTCAGTAAAAGCCCCTAAACTGTGGAACGGCCTCCTTCATTCCATCAGGTCTGCACCCTCTGTTGACTCTTTTAAGTCCTGTCTCAAGACATACTTTTATATTTTAGCATTTGAGTCCTCTGGTCCTGAATAGACCGTTTCTTTCAGGTTCCTTTGTTGCTTTCTTTATATATTCTTTCTTTATATATGTATTCATATATATATATTTCTCTCTTGTGGACATTGTGATCTCAAGTTGTTTTTTCTTTTTTCATGTATTGTACAGCACTTTGGTCAGCTGTAGCTGTTTTTAAATGTGCTTTATAATAAATATGACTTGACTTGACTTGACTTGCAGAGGAGTGTTTTGCTTGGCAAGCGTCCAGTTTCAGTTGTGGAATCAGTTGAGCTGATGGAGTGATTATTTTTAGTCCTAACTGATGAGGACAGACTCCACGCCCTCCCTCTGTTGTGTAAAACTGTACTGTTAGCATGTTAGCATAGCCTGCATGCTAACTGAGAGTCATTGTGTTCCCTGCACTTCTACTACAGTCAGAGCAGCTAATGAACCTGGTGGCTAACTGTTAGCTTACAGCTCTTTTGACACTTAAATCAAACAGAGAGTCTTAAAAACAGTGAAAAGTGTCTCTTACCTTCAACACAGAGAACAGATCTGCGTCAGAACGAGACAGAGTCAGAGTCCTACTGAGACCAGGAAATACCACATCTGGCAGGTAATCAAAGGACACACCCTTCATTCTTCATTTCTCCCTGAAGGAAGTTTGAGTTCATTATTTTAAGATTCATGAGAAGAAATAAAAGTGTGTGTGTGATCAGAAGCAGCAGAGATTGTCTTCATGTTGAAACCTCAGCTGTCAATCAAGAGAAGAACTTTCAGACTGTCATTAAAAAAAGCCTCAGCACCTGAAGAGCAGAGGAGGTTGGTTGTAACCTGGTTGTAACAAGCAGTCTTTATCATGGCAGCTGCAGTGCAAGATGTTGAAATTCTGACCACACCACCGTCTTATAAATCAGAGACAAAATGAAAGAGCTGAGAAGATAAGAGAAAAGACAAAAACTGTGTGCAAATATTACAAGAAGACAGGGAACTGCACAAATAGCCCAACAAACATGATGCAGCATTTAATCCACTCCACAATGAGAAGCTCCAATCACCTCCCCTTGTTAAAAACACATTAACAGGCAAACCCACACTGACAAGCCGGTTTGCAGCCCCTCTTGCCCAAACGATTGCAAGAGCAAGAGAGATTACGAGGTGCATTGGTGTTTTCATGGCAAAAGATTCCGTAGTTGAGAATGATGACTTTTGGTCAACACACTTTAGACTAAATATCACATCCCATCACTCCCGCATTTCAGTCAGTCTGTAATGCTGGCCAGGGCCGGCCCGTGGCATCGGCAGTATAGGCAAATGCTAGAGGCGCCAGCCTCCATAGGGGGCGCCGCTGGCGACCCAAGTGAGAGCTGCAGAAAAGTTGAAGATAAGAAGAAGAAATAGAAGGAAAAATTAGTTTAAATATCACTAAATATTATTTATCTAGTATCATTTTCATGCTATTATTTAGTAATGAAAACACAACTATCACACATTTAAAAAGGCTCTATTTTCTTGCCTTCTGCTTGGCCCGGCACATCACAACACAGCTGCTCGTTACCTGCTCGTTACCTGTTCGTTACCTGCTCGTTACCTGTTCGTTACCTGCTCGTTACCTGTTCGTTACCTGCTCGTTACCTGCTCGTTACCTGTTCGTTACCTGCTCGTTACCTGTTCGTTACCTGCTCGTTACCTGTTCGTTACCTGCTCGTTACCTGCTCGTTACCTGTTCGTTACCTGTTCGTTACCTGCTTGTTACCTGCTCGTTACCTGTTCGTTACCTGCTCGTTACCTGCTCGTTACCTGTTCGTTACCTGTTCGTTACCTGCTCGTTACCTGCTCGTTACCTGTTCGTTACCTGCTCGTTACCTGTTTGTTACCTGCTCGTTACCTGCTCGTTACCTGTTCGTTACCTGCTCGTTACCTTTCAGCGCCGTACAATTTCCAAGCTAAAACCTATCCTCTCATTCAGTGACTTACAGACAGTAACCCATGCGCTCATTTCATCCCGGCTTGACTACTGCAATTGCTGGTCCAAAATGCTGCAGCAAGGCTGCTGACTGGAACCAAGAAGAGGGAGCATATCAGTCCTGTCCTAGCGTTCCTTCATTGGCTCCCAATACAATTCAGAATCGATTATAAGATTGTGTTATTTGTTTTTAAAGCCCTGAATGGCTTGGCCCCCTTTTATATTACCAACCTCCTCAGGCCGTACACCTCATCTAGGCGCCTGAGATCATCAGACATGGGCCTCCTGGCTGTTCCCCGCTCACGGCTCAAGCTAAAGGGAGATCAGGCCTTTTCAGTAAAAGCCCCTAAACTGTGCAACAGCCTCCCTCATTCCATCAGGTCTGCACCCTCTGTTGACTCTTTTAAGTCCTGTCTCAAGACATACTTTTATATTTTAGCATTTGAGTCCTCTGGTCCTGAATAGACCGTTTCTTTCAGGTTCCTTTGTTGCTTTCTTTATATATTCTTTCTTTATATATGTATATATGTATACATATATATATATTTCTCTCTTGTGGACATTGTGATCTCAAGTTGTTTTTTCTTTTTTCATGTATTGTACAGCACTTTGGTCAGCTGTAGCTGTTTTTAAATGTGCTCTATAATAAATATGACTTGACTTGACTTGACTTGCAGAGGAGTGTTTGTGTTGCTTGGCAACCGTCCAGTTTCAGTTGTGGAATCAGTTGAGCTGATGGAGTGATTATTTCTAGTCCTAACTGATGAGGACAGACTCCACGCCCTCCCTCTGTTGTGTAAAACTGTACTGTTAGCATGTTAGCATGTTAGCATAGCCTGCATGCTAACTGAGAGTCATTGTGTTCCCTGCACTTCTACTATAGTCAGAGCAGCTAATGAACCTGGTGGCTAACTGTTAGCTTACAGCTCTTTTGACACTTAAATCAAACAGAGAGTCTTAAAAACAGTGAAAAGTGTCTCTTACCTTAAACACGGAGAACAGATCTGCGTCAGAACGAGACAGAGTCAGAGTGCTACTGAGACCAGGAAATACCACATCTGGCAGGTAATCAAAGGACACACCCTTCATTCTTCATTTCTCCCTGAAGGAAGTTTGAGTTCATTATTTTAAGATTCATGAGAAGAAATAAAAGTGTGTGTGATCATGTTGAAACCTCAGCTGTCAATCAAGAGAAGAACTTTCAGACTGTCATTAAAAAAAGCCTCAGCACCTGAAGAGCAGAGGAGGTTGGTTGTAACCTGGTTGTAACAAGCAGTCTTTATCATGGCAGCTGCAGTGCAAGATGTTGAAATTCCGACCACACCACCGTCTTATAAATCAGAGACAAAATGAAAGAGCTGAGAAGATAAGAGAAAAGACAAAAACTGTGTGCAAATATTACAAGAAGACAGGGAACTACACAAATAGCCCAACAAACATGATGCAGCATTTAATCCACTCCACAATGAGAAGCTCCAATCACCTCCCCTTGTTAAAAACACATTAACAGGCAAACCCACACTGACAAGCCGGTTTGCAGCCCCTCTTGCCCAAACGATTGCAAGAGCAAGAGAGATTACGAGGTGCATTGGTGTTTTCATGGCAAAAGATTCCGTAGTTGAGAATGATGACTTTTGGTCAACACACTTTAGACTAAATATCACATCCCATCACTCCCGCATTTCAGTCAGTCTGTAATGCTGGCCAGGGCCGGCCCGTGGCATCGGCAGTATAGGCAAATGCTAGAGGCGCCAGCCTCCATAGGGGGCGCCGCTGGCGACCCAAATGAGAGCTGCAGAAAAGTTGAAGATAAGAAGAAGAAATAGAAGGAAAAATTAGTTTAAATATCACTAAATATTATTTATCTAATATCATTTTCATGCTATTATTTAGTAATGAAAACACAACTATCACACATTTAAAAAGGCTCTATTTTCTTGCCTTCTGCTTGGCCCGGCACATCACAACACAGCTGCTCGTTACCTGTTCGTTACCTGTTCGTTACCTGTTCGTTACCTGCTCGTTACCTGTTTCGTTACCTGCTCATTACCTGTTCGTTACCTGCTCGTTACCTGTTCCTTACCTGCTCGTTACCTGCTCGTTACCTGTTTCGTTACCTGTTCGTTACCTGCTCGTTACCTGTTTCGTTACCTGCTCGTTACCTGTTCGTTACCTGCTCGTTACCTGTTCGTTACCTGTTCGTTACCTGCTCGTTACCTGTTTCGTTACCTGCTCGTTACCTGTTCGTTACCTGTTTGTTACCTGTTCGTTACCTGCTCGTTACCTGTTTCGTTACCTGCTCGTTACCTGCTCGTTACCTGCTCGTTACCTGTTCGTTACCTGCTCATTACCTGCTCGTTGTGGGGGAGGAGGGCAGGTGATTTATTAGAAGTAAGTGACACTGACCATACTGGTTAACATGAAGTCTGTAAACATCCATAATGTAAAAAACAACAACAACAAAGGCTTCGGAGCCCAGGGACGAAAAAGAAGAAGAGGAGAAAAAATGTGAAAAAGACACAGAGGTAACGTGCTGCACGGATCAATTATTTATCTGTTGTAGTTAAGATAGCTCGTTATTTCAATTCAATTCAATTCAATTCAATTCAAAAAACTTTATTTGTCCCCGGGGGGACACAGAGCAGTAAATTAACAACAGTGCAAGTAGACAAAACATTTTAACCTAAATATAAAGTGTCAATTTAAATACAACTTAAAGCTTGAACTTAACTTAAAAATACAAAATATAAAATATAAAGGAGTAGATATGAGTGGACAGTGATCGGACTAACAGATGTAAACAGATGTAAACAGAACTATGTGCAGTAAACGAGAAATAAATACTAAATGATAAGTTATTAAGGTGCATGGTGAATAATGGAACAACAGAACTAATATTTACAATATAACTGTAAGGTAAAAATGAGATAAATAAAGTGACCGTAGTGCAATGATGGATAAGAAACAACAGGAATAAATTAACCAGAACTGTATGAATACTGATATAAAATGGATAGAATAAAGTGATGTAGTGCATGAGACCAGATAAAGCAGAGGCAGTTAAGGTGCATGTCAATATAAAGGAAGTAAAAAAGCAAAGTTCACAGCTGAGAGTCTGCATTGAGTGAGAGGTGTTGGTTGGTGGATCATCATTGATGGATGATAGTAACGTCAATGATTCCTAGCTCGAGTTAACATCCGTTATTTCCACTGTACTTTTATAAGGTACAGATTATTCATGTTAAGAAAATAACCATTTTAAGAAAATACACTTCTTATTTTGTATAGTTGGCTACGTTGTTTGGGACACAAAACCTACTTTTATATTTATTTACATTTCTGTACTTAGTTAGCTTTCACCATAGTAGATTAACATGTTTATTTTCCTCCTCCTGTTGTCATTAATAGTTTTAAGCTCTTGCCTTTAGAGTATTGATGTCTAAGAGCATGAATGCATTTTGTGAAAGAAGTCCTCACTGAATAGATATGTGTGCATGCTGTAGGTCTGGTTGCAAGGAAAACTATTGAGTTGAGTTTTCTGTACTGCTCAGAAGAGAAAATAATATTTAAATAAAACACTTTATTACAAAATGCAGATTGTTTCACAAATATTCTCTCTTCTCTCTCCAGATGCAATCCGAAACATTTAAATCCATCCCCTGCCGTCCCTGGGCCGCCTGTGACCACTTCTGCTCCCTAAACTGTTTGATATTGTTTGTTCTGTAACACTAGTTATTTGTATTTATTTTATTTTTTATTTACTTATAAGAAATATTAGTGTTATTACCATTTTATTAATGTTTGTCTATAAGTATTTTTTATTTTTTAAATAAAGAAATTCTGTGCCCCCTACCTAACCTAACCCTAACCCTACCCTATTCGCTTCTTTTCACCATTGATATCGACAGCTTGTACACGAATATTGATATTTGAGAAAGCATACAAGCCGTAAAAAACATATTTAAAAAACATCCGGGTAAAAAGAGACCAGAAAAGGAATTGATACGATTGCTGGAAATCAATTTGACTCGAAATCCTCACACTAAGGAGGATTTTGATAATTTTTTAACCACTCTGAACAATCACAATGCGTCCATTTTATTGAAGTCTACCACAAGCTACACCTCGGTAGACTTTCTTGACACTACCACATACAAAGGTAAAATTTCCAGAAAACAAACAAATTGGACATTAAAGTATGTTTCAAGGAGACAGATAGTCATGCTCTACTCCACAAAACTAGCCACCATCCTAAACACACCTATGCTGGGCTGGTAAAGTCTCAACTGCTGAGATTTCACAGAATATGTGGCGACAAAGAGGACTTTAAACAGGCCACTAAAACACTGTTCTCAGCACTGGCCACCAGAGGGTATTCCCGTTGCTTTCTTAGAAGGTCCTTCAAGACATTTCAGGAAACAAAACCCCAATTGCTTTCCTCTATTTTGCTCTTTGTTACTCTCCAGCAACGATTAAATTGGTCAGAGTTATTAAAAATAATTTTCAAAACATCATCGCAGAAACCGAGATTTTACGAGACCACAGAATCATTGCAGCGTTCAGAAAAAACAGGAACCTGAAAGATTACCTGGTCAAAGCAAGAGTCCAACCCATGTTGACCCCTAAATCCAGAGGTCACGTGGAATTTTTTAAGCACCAAACTTGGTTGCGCAGCAGATACAATAAAAATGTTTTTAAAATGAAATATATGGGAAGCCCACACACCAAAAACTGTGTATACCTGATCAGTTGTAAACGATGCGGATTACAATACTTAGACTTAGACTTAGACTTAGACTTTCTTTATTGTCATTCAAACTTGTACTTTACAGTGCAGATAAGAACTAAATTTTGTTGCATTTGGCTCGTTGTAGTGCAGGTTAAAAACAGCAGCATGTATTTACATATAAAAAATAAAAATAAGGTGCAGATATAAATAGATATAAAAAGAAAAACTATGAGTAAAAATACTATACAGATAAATATATTGCATGTTATATTGTATTTTACAGTCCAGTGAGGTAGTCCTGTGTGGGGGTTTGAGGGGGAATGGAGGGATTATTTTTTCCTGTTCAAAAGTCTTATGGCCTGTGGGAAGAAGCTGTTACAGAACCTGGAAGTTCTGCTTCAGAGGTTTTCCAGAGTCCAGCAGCGAAAACAGTCCTTGGTGGGGGTGGGAGGTGTCTCTGCTGATTTTCTGAGCCCTGGTCAGACAGCGGATCTTTGCGATCTCCTGGATGGGAGGAAGTGGAGTCTTAATGATCTTTTCCGCCGTCCTCACCACTCTCTGCAGGGACTTCCAGTCGGAGGCACTGCAGGCTCCGGACCAGACAGAGATGCAGTTTGTTATGATGCTCTCTATAGTGCCTCTGTAGAAGGTGGTGAGAATAGGAGGAGGGAGGTGTGCTCTCTTCATCCGACGCAGAAAGTGCATGTGCTGCTGCGCTTTTTTCAAAGAGCGCCGGTGTGAAGGGACCAGGTCAGAGTGTCTGTTATCTGCACCCCCAGGAACTTTGTGCTGCTAATTCTCTCCACTGCTGTGCCGTTGATGAGGAGTGGTGTGTGGCTGGGCTGGCGCCTCCTCACACATCTACATACACACTCATCTGCACACACACACATTTACACCTCATCCACAAGCCTTGCTTGATAATGTTTATTGCTTAGATTAGTTTATAATAGTTATTTGTTTAATTGAGTTCATTGATTTTGGGTTGATGTTGCTTTGTTTAAATAAATTCTGTTATAATTTAAGAGAGCAGTTGTTTGTGATTACTGGTGTATTTGCATTGTGATATAAGCTGGGTGCGAAGGCTTTGTGTACGGATTTCACGCCTTCAAATTATTAAATATAGTTATTCATTATTAATAATATTAGTAATTAAATAACTAATTTGAGACTGATTTGAGTGATATTTTGGTTATATTTACCTGATTACAGGTTGGTGCCCCAAAACGAGATTAAACATAGTTTAATGATATTTTATTTATATTATTAATAATTAAGTTTAATTATTAAAGAATATAACCAAAGTTGACTTGATACAACCCCAACAATAGTCAGTAGTTCTACATCAGGAGAGCAGTGACTTGAGACTATCTCACCGTTGTTGCACCAGTTGTTGTTGGTGTATATGCAAACACCGCCGCCTCGGGATTTACCAGTGAGACAGCTGCTCCTATCCGACCGAAATAATGTTAGCCCCTCTATGCTAACTGCCTCATCTGGAACGGATGGTTTCAGCCACGTTTCTGTGAGAAATATGGCGCAGCAGTCTCTCATCTCCCGTTTTGCAGTTAAATCCAGCTTCAGGTAGTCCAGTTTGTTCTCCAGGGAGCGGACATTAGAAAGCAGGATGGAAGGAAGCGGCGTTCTGTGCGGGTTAGCTTTTAGCTTGGTTGTTAGCCCCGCTCGGCATCCCCGTTTTTGCTTCCGGTCACACCGCTTCCGTCTCCTCCGCTGGCGGACACCGCTGGTACGAGGCTCCGCTGCTTCACAGGCCGCTGGATGTAGCCGGCGTAGTATTCCGAGGCTACGTAGAAGGTCCAGGCGGAACAGGCGCATGCTCAGTGTAGTAGCCGGGTTGGACAGCACCTTAACAAACTCATGGTTAAGAGTTTGAAAGTAAGATTAGATGAAGAATCTGCTGATTTAACACAGGAAAAGTTCCGGTTGACACCTGGAAATCGGAGGCGAGGGATATCCCTGGATGACACGGGGAAACTCAACAGATCTGTGAAAGCTATCGCGGGTAGGCACAGCTATGCTGTGAACAGACCAGAATGGGGTGACTCAGAAGAGATTAAAAGTGAGGACAGTATGGAGATCAGTCAGGGAAGTGAGAGAACAAGAGACAAAAGAGGCAATTCTTTTGAGCTCGTTGGTATAAAGAAACAAAGGAAACTACGATCTGGAGGAGGAAGTGGGGAAATCAGGGTTGAAGAGAAGGAATTTCTCAGAAAGTTATGTTGGGATATATGACCTACAATATAAGGGAATATATACCCAGACCAATGAGATGCTTTAACTGTCAAAGATTTGGACACACTGCTCAGACATGTAAGGGAAGGAGAAGGTGAGCAAGGTGTGGGGAGGATCATGAATATGAGCAGTGTAAAACAGGTATGCAACCAAAGTGTTGTAACTGTGGAGGAAATCACAGTGTGGCATATGTGAGGTGATGAAAACGGAGGTGCAGGTTCAACAAGTCAGAGTGCACAATACAATCACATATGCAGAAGCTGTGAAGGTGGTGAAACAGGGGAGAGGGAGAGAGATGGAAGATACAAATGAAGGCCAGAAGAACAAACAGCCAGAACAAACAGAAGAAGGGAAAGTGTGCGTGGATCTGAATAAACTGGTTACATTCATAGCAGGGGTCATAAATGCCACAATGGAAACAAAATCAAACACTGAAAGAAAACAAATATTACACCGTAAAAAGTTTGACTATTAGTTACTTAAAAAAATTAAGGCAACAAAGTGACACGTAAATTTATTAAGTAGATTTAAAGTTCTTCAACTTTAATAAAAACTACTGAATTATTTCAGTTATTTAAAAAAAAAACTAAATTAGTACATACTATTTTAAAAATGTGTTTAAATGTATTGCATTTAGTAATATGATGCCAAAATATGAGTTATATAGCAAAAAAAATTAAGCAAATCAAACACAATTTCTCACGAAAAAGTTATTTATATTTATGGGGTAACTGAGGAAATTTAACTTTTTTTTTATTATGTATTTGGTGGAAATTAATTCAAATTTACTGAAAATATAGTGGAAACTTATTAATATGTACTTAATATTTGGTAGAAATTTATTTTTATTTACTAATTGTTGAATCAAAATTCAATTATTTTTATGGATAATCTACATAAAAAATATTTGGAATCACTTAGTAACATTAATAAAAACAATCAATTCAACACATTTACATGGCCTTTCCTAATTATTTCTACCTAGAATAATTGATTAAATTTATGCTTCATTAAGTATCACAGTGCTTTAAATCTATTCAATACATTTGATTGTCACTTTGTTGCCATACATTTTCTAAGCACAATCTACTCAATACTTTGGCTTTTTTGTAGTAAGCTTTACTTAATACCACTACAAAAGATCACAGTGCATTAAAGGACAGTACAAAAACATGTATTATAAACAAGCTTATAAAACCTTTTTTAGTGCTATATTATGCAAATATAAAATATTGGGAGGAGCTACAAAAAAAAGGCTGTAAACCATGTGTACTACAGGCAAAGAACATCCACTGGCCTTATGGTGTATCATTTTGGTAAACAATGCTTAACACAGGGTCTTGTTCACATAGTTACTAGGCTCCCATCAGTGTACTAACAAAGACCTGTCATTACTCAAAGATTCAAAAGCTTATAAGCATTTAACAACACTGCACAATAAACTCTGTCCATCACAAGCACAGAATATTCTTAGCTTTTTTTAAAGTACTTAGCATTTGAACAATATTTCTGAACTGCAAGTATGTATTCTTATCTTTGTACTGTATGAAATTGTGTGTACAATTTTGTGAACTTGAACGTCTATGATTAACACCTGACAGTGACTTTAACATCCACCTCATTCTTCAATTGTCCCTTTATTCAAGCTAACAGTTTATTCTTGAGGCTGGTAACTTTTGGGGACAGCTTTGAACTATCCAGTTCAAGAAGGAGTTTTTGGAAAACTTCAAATGTGTATCGAAGCTCCTTTGGATAGGCAAGATCCACTGCATAACAGCCCAACAAGCATGGAGCAGGCCCTGGGAAAGTTCTTCAAAGCAGTAAGAGCTTTGACACCGTCAACCACAATTCCAATGTCTTCAGGGTCCTCTGACACATTGGTCTTGATTCTGTAGATCTTCATGCTTTGTACAGCCAGGTCCCGTGCCACACTGTCTTCATCAGCATCCTGGAATTACAAGAATATTGTGTATATCAGACTGTACAGCCACAGACAAAGGTCATTATTATAAACTCAGGCGATCAAGCTAATGAGCTCTAATAAGGAGGGAGTATTTATGTATTTAACATTTTTGAATGTTGTTCCTAATGTGCCTGTGTGATCCACACCTTATTTGTTTTCACCTGGCTGCAAAAACTAATTTCCCCTAGGAAATCACCAAATTCTCTTCACCCCTTTGGACAATATAGCCTTGGTCTATCAAAGCTATGGCACATATTTCACCTTGCTTAAAACAGTGACTAAGGCCCCGTGTCCAGCTAGCGTTTTTTCTGGGCAGTAAAGCGCTGGCTGTGCACTCGGGAGTGTTTGCACGCATCCGTCCTCTCTCTATGACAACAGTTTGTTGACAACGGCAGCTGTAAGACTGACACAGCTCTGTTACTTTTTACTGCATGTTTTATATTTGAGATTATTTTTTACCCAAGCAGAAACGGAGCAAAGAGGATGTGAGTACAAGATACGATCTGTAGGAGGCTAAAATACGGGGTATATCATAGATTTTGAAAAGAGCGTCTGTGACGTCAACAGCGCCTTTCTGAAAGGTTGAAAGATTTTTAACTTGAGCGCTCGGAGCAGCCGCACAAAAACGGCAGAGAGCTTGTTTTCTTCAGGCGGCTGCAAACGCTCTCTACCTATTGAAAACAACTGAAGAAAGACGCTGGCACTAAGAAGGTTTGGTTGTTGTTCTACACCTACTCACTAATAGCTGCGTAATGAGCACATGCAGTTCTGTTTTTAGAGGAACTGCTTGTTGCCAGTTTACACTACAACAGAGTTGATGCTGTTTAAAAACTTAGCATTTTCATTTTTCTGTTGGAAAATGGAGCCAATGCAGAAGTCCAAAATCTGTAGAAATACATAGAATTACCTGAACTCACATACACAGAATGCATAAAAAAAAAGTTGCATCAAGGTCTCTGAATAAATCACAACTTGCGTTAACACTGACAGCACTTGCATTTTTTAAGATGGACTTAAACTTACATCATACTCTTTCAAGAGCTGATCAGTAGATTCCCCAAGATAAGCCAACAAACAATGAATGACAGCCTCTCTACTCTCATCGATGGGAGGACTGCTGGGAACCTGAAATAAAAATCAACCAAATTCATGATTTAAAATAATCATTTAACCTTGAAACTGTTTAAACTGCATTTTTATTATTAGGTTAATAGAGTTTGTTAGCTGGCTAACTGGCATATAATTCCTGTACTAAAAGTACAAGACAACAATGCATTATAAAATAACACATGGCTCTTTTTTGGAGGAAGTCACAGAAATTCTGGCTAGAGAGATTTGTTTGACAGCAGCATATATGTCTGCTCACATTCTGCATGTAAAGCAGTCAGTTCTCTGTGTGATCTGGTGATAGGCTGAACTTATGTGATATCAGACCTTTTGTTATCATTATCATTATTCATGGTTAAAGAGAAACTGGTGAGTTATTTTAAATGAAGCCACAGATAAATGGCAGCATAACTTGTTTCTGGTCACATGACTGACATCGCATACCCTTGCAATGTGATTATTGAGCATGCGCAAGAGGCATTAGATTAGATATTTTCCAAATCCTACAATTGGTAATATTAGAGTAATTTGACCACAAAATGTCTGAACTTCAATTTGGCCTAATAGAAAAATTGTTTGAGGATACCTTGAGTAGGATGGACCGTAACTTCAAACCCATACTTCCGCCCTTGGAGTGGAAGATTTTCAGCAGTCTGGGAGTGTATTCATCAAGCTTGAACATGAACTGGGATTCAAGGCTGACCATCGTGATCTTAAGAAACTCATCCTGAAGCTGAGAGACAAACAAGAAATCAGTTTTAAACCCTAAAGTATTTCAAGTGTAAATATTGTTCTTCCATTTCTTTATACAACATGTAATCCCCAGTCCTATCATTATTTGTATGATTTGTATTAAAACTAACTATGGATTCTTTACCTTCTGGGTTAAATCATCTAACTATCCAGCTGGTTAATATGCTTCATTCAAGTACATTACATCATCAACCTTCTTATCCACAACCACTAGTGAATTCATTTACAACAGAAGAAATATTTCTTAATAGCATCTATATGTAACTCACATGAGATGGCTCAAAAAGAGCTGGCCATCTGGCTTTGATGTCTTCAATGCATGGTGAACAGTTGATGATTTCATTTCTTCTGTGGGCAAATGTCTTTGCCATTTTTTCTTTAATTATCTTGTTGTTGTCCCTCTTCATGACTTCACTGAGCAACTGAATCCTCACTTGTTCTTGACTGTTTTCATCCTCACCTGCTGGGTAAGGAGGGAGGTAGTTGATCTCAGCCTTTCGAGGCTTTTTCACATTTTTAGCTGACCTCTGGTCAGCAGAGCTCTTGCGTTTCAGTGCATTGCATAAAACCTCAGGAACACCATAGCCACGAAGTTTGGTGCGATAATTGGCCATCTTGTATTTTATGCTTTGTTGCCAGCCGTAGAATCCAGAGTACGAGCCAGGTTCCTTGAGACATGGAAATTTTGTGACGAGAGCCTCAGCAACATCGCTTATTTGAGCACTGGATGGATAGGCAGTATATGTATATAT
This sequence comes from Labrus bergylta, assembly GCF_963930695.1. NCBI lineage: Eukaryota > Metazoa > Chordata > Actinopteri > Labriformes > Labridae > Labrus > Labrus bergylta. Next base: position 31,911,173 of record NC_089196.1, read on the forward strand.
ATTTTCAGCTAGCTTCTCAAGTACATCTGCCTTGATTTTTGAGATAGTCAGGAGAGTTCCGCTCTTCTTGAATTCTTCCATGGCTCTTGTGATGTACATTTCAGTTTCATAAGCAAATTGGGGAATGGGAAACATTTTTGGCCATGGCTGATATCGTTCTGTGTTACTGTGCCTCTGCAAGATAAGAGTGTCCTGTGATGAAGACGATCCAGTAAATGACTCTGCAAGTGATGCAGAATCACAGTCAGTAGTCGTCTGGCCAAAGGAACTGCTTAAACTTTCATCAACTGGAAACAAGTTGAGAATGACCGAAGACGAGTTGACCACCCTTATTGTGTCCTTGTGTTTGATTTGGTCCGTTCTTCTGAGAGTAAAGAAATCCTTGAATTCTGGGTCAAGATATTGAAGACTGAACTCGTCAGATACACTAAAAGTCTCCTTCACAACAGTTTGCAGCTCCTCCACAGTGGATGGGATGCCTGATGGAAGGATCAACTTCTCAATTTGGTCATCAATCAATATTCGGAGTTTTGCCTCCATCTCTGTGTTCCTCTCAAGACTGTGAAAAGACAAGGTCAATAGCATCACAGACAGAAGCCCAAACATATCTATAAATATTAAATTGATAGTTAGTTAACCTACAGTAAAAAATGTTATTTTGCTCTTAACATAAAAAGTATTTGCAATAATAACTAAAATAAACTATAAAACAGATTGAAATAGTAAAGGACAAGTGAGGATTCAGTTACCAAATTAAATGGGCTCATAAGGGACAAGTCAATAAAAGAAACAATGGCTTAAACATTTAGAAAAAGTACATGAACTAAAAATAAATTATGGTTTCTGTAAATCCGACTCTGAGGTTTGTAATGAAGGGTTTAATTCATAATTAATCAAAAGTAAAATGTATTTTTTCTGCAATTGCAGTTGAATCTATTGTTTCCTCATTTTAGTGTTCATTAAGCAGCTAGAAGTTGTGCTGTTTAATGGTGAGAATCACCATTTTGTCTCCTGCACTGTGAAAGTGCAAGCTTTGAGCAGTATTTTTTCCTTTGGTATATGCTTATGAAAGCATTTATTTACCATTTGTCAAGCTATTCTAAACTCTATAATAACTATAATGTACACAGACCTCCATCAAACATGCTGTTTATACGCATGTTGAGTGACAAAACATTTTGTCACTCTTTTTTTTGTCAAAATTTTTATGTAAAAAAAATGTTTATGTAAAAAACGGACTCATACGGACTCATAAATATATTAGACGAGCGGTGGATTTTTCGTGATCGTTTTGGCCAGATAAAGCCCTCAATGTTGTGTACCCTAGGAACCAGAGTGTCTAAAACACAACAGTAGACCTTTGTATTAAAGCAAAGGAGGGAAAACATATCTTGTACAACAGTGCAACAAGAGAATTTTTTTTATATTACTCCCGGAACACGCAAATTTGAAAAGTATGAAACTATACGCTTCTTAAATAAAAACCATTACTTAATGTCAGGTGAGACGAAATGTTGTTGGCTTAATTTTTCTAACTCACCACAGACACTGTCCTTGTTCAGCCATGAGCGTTGAAGCAGGCGGTTCAAGTCGTAACATGTTCCCTCGTTAAGGTGTCTGTGTGTGCGTGCGCGCGCGTCTGTGGTGTGTGTGTGTGCGTGCGTGCGTGCGTGCGCGTACGTCTGCGGTGTGTGTGTGTGTGTGTGTGTGTGTGTGTGTGTGTGTGTGTGTGTGTGTGTGTGTGTGTGTGCGTGCGGTGGGGGGGAGGGGGGGTTACATATTGGGAAAAGAGTTAAAAGTAGCCTTTTGGGACTAATATGTGTGCATTAAAATGTGAACAGAATTCAGCGATAACTTCCACAGTCCTTGTTGTGTAGGGCTGTTTCAGCATGGTGACATATACCGACGTAGCTTGTTTGCTAGCTCCTTAAGGTTGAGCTGCTCGCGCTGCAGTTCGGTAAAAGATAAACATTTTTGGAGCTGATTTACTACATTAACGTTATGATCATAATGTTGCACTGAAACATTGTCATACAACGTAACGTCATTTAGAGACCCATATTGAAGTCCTTGTCTCTCATGTTAATTCAAAGTCATGGCAGGCTAACTTCGGACAAAAACAGTCTTATTGTGACTAAACAGGGAATTAAAGTTGTAGGCTATTATTTAGTAACTCGCAGCAGCCCAAAAAATATTCAACTTCTACAAGCGCTTGGTACCAAACTGTTGACTAAAATCAGAAAAGCAGGTCTTACCTGAGGAAAAAGTAGCCGAGTCCTCAATGTGTGGCACTGACGATGAACGTCACTCCGTGAAGAGAAAATAAGTGCGCGGAAGTCTATAGAGACTAAAACCAAAGACCTCCCCTTAATTAAAATTAATCAATATTTTGCATTTGTCATGTTCCGATCCAAAATAATTACATTTCACATACATTTTCAAAGCTGGTTTTACACACAGAAACACACACTCAATCGCTGTAAAATGTTACCAACAATTTCTTGATATTTGTTTAATTTAACAAACCATTAGTCGAAACAGCCCATAGTTTTTTTTATTATGTATATTTTACTTGAATTTATTTGGTGAATATTAATTAACCCCGATCTCAGTTTTTACAGTGTTGACTCTGACTGGCACCCCAAAATTAAAACCTTGTCAAACCCGCTACAATGCAAAGACCAAAGTCACCTTCAGGTATTTTAGTATTAGGCATTATAAAATGATAACATGTTTCCAAACCAACAGACTTGAATTGATCCTTCAGCGTTGATCACTGCAGTCTGATCAGCTCCGTGTGGAGTGCTCGTTCTTCAACTAAGTAAACTCAGTTAAACGACTTCTGATATGAGCCTGGCAGTCCGTTCTTCTACTTGTCCGCACTATCGTAATCTAACTCTGTCACTGACGTTTTATGCGTCATGAATCTGTTTCATCTCCGTGCGTAATTCAAGGAAGAATTTTAGCGCTGCTCCACGGTTAAACCAGCGAACCTCTGTATGATCGGACAGCCTGTGCGTGATATTGTTTTTGGATAAGAATGAAATGTTCGGGGTTCGGTATGACAATACCTAAATCACCAAGGATTTGACTGTTAGGGGATCAAACTGAATTGACCAAATTTAAGCAATGGATGGAACTTATGTCAGTAATCAATAATGAAGGTGAGAACTTCCAGAGGTTATGGGGCCACTTTTTTGCTTATACATGTAGTACCATTGGTGCATTGTAATGATAAAGATGTGGTACTGTGTATACTGTGGTTACTGAATTGTTATTTTGGTTCCAATTATGTACTCAGTTGTTATGGGACTTTGGGCATACTATTGTACAACAACAATGCTGTTTGTTTTGTTTGTTGAATGTTAAATTAAAATAAAAAGTTGAATTACAAAAAAAGAATGAAATGTTCAGTAATAGTTATATTTTTACAGTCTGATGAAAGCTGGTGATAAAGGCGCAACAGCAGTCTACTGCATTTAGAAGTGATGTCGCACTGAAACTTTTAGGTGATCAACACAACACGTTCACCTCTGAGTGACCTAAAAATGAACCATCTGTAATTAAAATCAGTTAATATTCATTTTAATTTACTGTTTTTACAATAACCAGAGGTAAAATAAGTCTATCATCAGGCTCAACGCCGGTGTCCACAACCTACACTTAGTCTGGATGTGAGGAGACGGTCTGGGCCGTTACGCAGGACAGAGAGGATTGTTTTTTATTTGCACGAGCCGCTCTTTGTGGCTCACTCCATAGGAAGTTTTGTGATTATCAGCCAAAACTTTTGTTTTCCATCAGTCAAGACAGGAGAAACTGGTAAGAAGTGTGAACAGAGCTGAAGACCGTCAGGATGAGCGCGCAGTGCAGCGGTGTGCCTGTCCTTAAGTCCCGTGGCAGCTTGTGAGCAAATAAAACTAAATAAATATCTCCCCTTCGATCTCTCTTGAAAACCTGCATTCTGTGTCACCTCTCTCAGGTGTTCAGCCTGTTTGCTGATTAGGGTAATGCAGGAGCAGCTCGTGCGCTCGGCCACTCGTCTTTTTTATGATAGGCCTTCTCCCTGCTGAGAAGACAGTTCAAAGTGCCCCAATTAAGTAATTTTTGTATCATGATATCAACCTTTACGTTGCTCATTATACATAATATTTAAATACAATTCGGGGGAAATAAGTATTACAAATATTTAATTTATAAAAAATCTCAAAATATGTTTTTATACATTTCCCCCTTCTTCCCAAAGCGTCTCGCGGGCCGTATGAAACCTGCTGTCGAGCCGGATACGGCACGCGGGCCGTATGTTTGACATCCCTGATCTAAACAATGAAAGACTAAATGAAGAAATAAGCTCATAATAAATCAAAGTAAGTTTGTAAGCTGTTTGTATTGTTGACTGCTAAATAAACATGTGCTGGTGAACAACTAATAACCTGAGTGATATTACCTCTTTGTGGCTCTTGCCATCACAGAGACATAGTAGATCAAATGAAGGGTTCCATTTTTTTCAGACCACCAGAAACTGTCCGTCCAGGCAAACATCAATGGCGTCCATATCAGTTTCTGAAATGCAAAGTAAGTGACTCTACAATTCACTTAGCAGACTCTTTTATCCAAAGCGACGTACATCAGAGAGTAAGAACAACACAAGCAAGGATCTAGAAAAAAGGGAACAATGTCAGTAAGAGCAAACGATCAGCTTTGAGTCTGATTGGACACACAGGTGCTGACAGGAAGTGACCAGAGGCAAAGCACAACATTGAGGGCAGTTCTTGAGAGCTCTAATCAGTATAGAAACCATCTTATAAGTCGTCGTTATCAAACAAAAACCATCGTCATTACCATCATCATCATCAATAATATGGAGACCATCATCATTAAGTTAGTAGGTATTCATGAAAGAGCTGGGTCTTTAGCTTTTTCTTAAAGGTGCAGAGTGACTCTGCAGATCACATGGAGTTTGGAAGTTCATTCCACCACCGGGGGGCGACAGAGGAGAAGAGTCTAGTCAGAGACTTAGGACCCTGTTGTGAAGGTTGGATCAGACGCCTTTCATTGGCAGAGCGTAGAGGGGGGGGGGGGGGGGGGGGAGTGTAGACCTGGATCAGAGAGTTAAAGTAAGGAGGAGACGTTTCTGTGTCTGTTTTGTAAGCGAGCAGCAGAGTTTTAAATTTGATGCGAGCAGTAACTGGGAGCCAGTGTAAGGAGATGAACAGCGGAGTGACATGTGCTCTTTTAGGAAGGTTGAAGACCAGTCGTGCTAACCAGAACCCACATTTAACTTTCTGATAAAACGCTAACCCCCAATTTCCACTTACGCCGTGCGCGTCGTGTTCTGTCGGCGCCCAGCACTTCGTAGTTCGCTGTGACTCCAGTCAATCGTTGTGTTTCCACAGCGAGCGCCGCGCTCCGTCTCCAAAGCGTGCAACCAGAGCCACTGTGCTCTGCTCCGCTTCACATACGCGTCTACACAGTAAAATCAGCAGTGTTAAATATGCAGTCATAAAGTTCTGATACTCTGTCAGAGTTATTCTAACAACAGCTTGAGTAACATGCACCCCAGTGTTGGTGAAAAATTGTGGAGTTAAAAACACAGAGTAAAAAAGTACTCCAGTAGGCCATGGTGTTAAAAGTAAGTCACTCTGAAATCCATGAAGTACTCTGAGAAGACACGCTCACTACTCGTGTTTCAAACCGACCAGGAGATTCACTGCGCCATTTTCCTGTCGTCGAAAGACTGAAAGTCTGCGGTAAGTTGCTCCCAATTACCAACCAATCTTCGATTTCAACACAAGCAGTGTTTTAGGATGTCTTAATATTTATGTTCATTATACACTCCACCTGAATATTGGGTCTTAGTGTACGGTTTAGCTGAATATTAATTCCTCAGAGTAGCATTATGTGAACGCTAACGCTAAATGTTATGCAGCCCTGCCTAATGTGTGACAGCATTGTGTTTCAATTTATCTTAAAAGTGTTGTTTGTTAGTAACACTACAACAGTTGTTGTTATCGACACAATTAATTAAAAAGGCGTGTGTAAAATTTTCGAAGAAATTATCAAAGTCATATCTATTATTAGGTCCGACGTCACCGATTCATCTGTGTAAACGTTTTGGTGTAACATAAGTTTATTGTTATCACTGCAACAGCTCCACTGCGTTCTGTGTCAGAGCGATCGTCGGTCTCTCACACACGGCGCACACGCGGGCTGCCGACGGCGCACACACGGGCTGCAGACGGCGCACACACGGGCTGCAGACGGCGCACACACGGGCTGCAGACGGCGCACACACGGGCTGCAGACGGCGCACACACGGGCTGCCGACGGCGCACACACGGGCTGCCGACGGCGCACACACGGGCTGCCGACGGCGCACACACGGGCTGCCGACGGCGCACACACGGGATGCGATGGAGAGTTGAATATTTCTCTAGTTCTGTGTCTTGCTGTGTTAATAAAACGTTTATTTTGATTAAACACATCAGCGTTATTTCCCTAAATAAACTAAATTTTGTCAGAAATAAGACATTAAAAGAAATAGACTGATATGGTTTTTCTCCAATGTATTCCCTTCATCTGATCTGAAGATACTTTGGTGGTGGAGGGGGGAGCTCGCCTGATTATCAAAGTCTGTGATAAAAACGCGGTTTACATGAGACAAGTTTATTTGATTTATTAAGGTTTTTGAACACTAATGTTGGAACTTTTATATTCTCCTTTTAACATAACAGCACATAATGTACATGCACATGATTTGAGGATTTTTAATATAATATAGGAAACAACAAGTAAAGAAAGGAATCAAACAATTGTTGTTGATTTACTCACTAGACTATAATATTTATGTTGTAATATTTTGTGACCAGAATTGAGAGATACAGACTGTTAGTTGAAATTGAAAATTTGGCCACCAAAGACGCATGAGAAAACGCTCAGGTTGAGCAAAGCAGTGGTTTGTGTTGAAGAAATGATCAGGGGCAAAATTACTTTACCTTTATTCCTTTAACTAATTCATGGAATGATTGATTCTGCTTTGTTTTCCAGATTTCTTTTATCTGTTCAGTGCTATAATCTGGTGATGGTAAGAAACATTTTTTTTACAAGTTAATAGTAGTATTTATCTTTGTTTACAAGTCAAAATTGTTTGTGATTTCTAACCTCAGAAATTCCACATTGTCTTGGGGATGTAAATGTTATATTTGACAATTTTTATTACTGTATTTTTAAATCTCAAATCAACCAATACAATTTGCCTTTCTAGTGTAGCTGATGTTACTGTCAGTGTCTTTGTGTTGTAGATAATTATAAGGATTCAGTTTCACTGTTTTTAGAGATACCATGTTGATTAAAACAAAAATCCACAACGAACAGAAGTATGTCAAGATCAGTGAACCCAGCCTGAATGAGTTCTTGAACTCTGGTAAGCCATCAGTCACACACCATTGTACATTTTTGTATCAATTTAATATAGTCTACATATCTCATTCACAGTAATCGAGGGCTGATTTTTGTTGGTCAGCTGAGTTAAGTTTTGTTTCTCCCCTATCAGTGTGGCATCTAGAGACCACTGTTTTTTTACTTGGTAGGATAGATGGTGTGACCAGATTAGCATAGCATGTACTAACGGTATCACTGAGGGGGTTGCAGGGGTATACCTTATATTATATCTAAAGCATTTCATATCAGGTGTCTCCCTGTTTGTGTTTTTTCCCCAAAGCTTTCACAAAGTTCTCCATCCCTCCTGTCACCAAAGGTGTCAGAGTTTTTGACGAGACAGGAACTGAGATCGATGCAAACGTCTTTGAAGAGGTTGCACAGCAACCCAATGCTGGCGTATTTACTATCAGATTTGACAACGGTAGACTTGCTCTCTTCTGATTCCCATTTCTTTCAGCGCAGTCCATGAAATCTTGACTAAATTACACTTTATTGTTGTGTACATGTGCTTTTCTTCTCAATTTTCTGCCCTGAACTTCATTTAGGTTTCCAGGGGACAGCCTCCTCCAGTTGTTACCCAGGAACAACTCCATCTGCTAGTCCACTGCTTACTGTCGTAAGCAATTCACTGCTTGAACGCTCCGCCTCTGATGACACAGTCAACCTGGAACTTTCAACCTGCAGCTCTGATGATACAATCACCGTGGATGAAGATGTCAGCCCTGCCAGAAAACGGCAGAGGGCAGATGATGATGCCAAAAATGTAAGTTACAGCTTCCTTTAGGGTTCGCCCTTTTTTTGATTGTTAATTTTATTAGGTGTGTTTACTGTCAATTGTCCAAGATTATTTTATTCTAAATGACTATTGTCTGTTCCTTTTACAGGTAGTTGAAGCTGCAATGACAGCAGAGTAAGTCTCTTCCTTCCTCAAGCGACCTTGCAGAGCTGATCTATTGTGCAGAAGCTGCATCAGATGAAGAAGAAATGGATGACACCCTTGCCTCTGGTAGATTTATTTAATTGTTCAGCTGTAGCTTTAAAGCAATGTTTTTGAATTGTAGCTTATAGAAACATATAAAATTAAGCTAATTTGTTTCTGTTAATAGGATGGGACAGTGATCTTTCCTCCATTATCCTCCTCCTCCACTTGATTCCACCTTCAGCCCAAGGCCGTAAAAGACCAGGCAAGGTGTCTGCATCTCAAGCTGAGAAGCATCTCGTCGTCTTCAAGAAGGTTTGTATTGTAGCTTTGATTATGACAAAGTTTTTTTGATTTTTGCTTGTCCATTTTACTTTTGTTTGTATCTTATGTATAAAATTGTTTCTTGTGTAAAAGTAGATAACATCAAAAACATAGCTTAAATTATCTCATATCTTAGAGAATTGGAAACACTTTTTATATACTGTACCTTAAGCGATCAAGACCTAACAAGATATTTAAACCTATTAAATCTAATTCAAGCATTTAATCTAAATCTAAACACATTTTTATATCTTCAGAGTGGAACAAGCCTCCAGGAATGTTGACGCCATCAAGAGCATCACTCAGCCCTATCTACTTGCCGTCGGGATGAAGAGAAGCACCATCCATGAGTTTTTCATCGTCCTGGACAAACAGGTCATACCATGCAAGTCAACCAGTTCTCTTGGAGCTTTTGATGAACTCTTCAAGGTACACTACGTATTTGGTACCAATTACAATCACATGCTTCACAACAACATTACCATGCATTTAAAATCTTGTTAAAGCCAGTCCAGGTGCTTAAGGTGTTTGACGTTCAAGAGTTTTTCTACATCAAACCAGTGGATGTGCAGATGTCATATGGACCAACAGATTCCTCCCTTTTTGTAGTTCCATATTGTCATTAATGCAGCTTTGACCAGTGTGTTTAGTGTCAAAGCAATTTTGACAGCGTTTTTTTGTATTTCTGTTTACATTGCAGACATTTTCTCTGGAGGATATTTAAAGTAGCAGGATGACTCCAGTAAGATAGCCAAAAAATCTGGCTGTTGTGAAGTTTTCTTTCTAAACTCCAACTGAAATACTTAATAAAAAGTCAGTCATTGTATTGATAGTCACCATTCAGGAAATAAACAGTTATCTGTTGACTGGCTGAGGTAATCCTGCTGTCTTGCATCCTCCCTGTGTTGTCTGTAAATACCTTTTTGTTTTTTTGTTAAAAATGTTTACATGTTGTGATGTAACACATTGTCAGAATGCTATTGCACATGAAAAAAGAAAATTGACACTTATTTAAAATTGATTAAACCTTGGGATTTAATGTTTGTGTTTAATAAATTTCTATTAGAAATTGATATAATTGTGTGTTGTTGTTCCCACTTTAAGTTGTTTAAGTCTTACTTGGGCATGGAAAGATATGCAATTGAATTGTATTTAAGAATTACACTTAAAGGGAGTAAAAAAGCAGTTATATTTTTACACTGGCAGGAGTCATTTAAAAATGATGTATTGAGAGTAATTTCTTAATCAACACTGAGTGTGATGTAGTTTTAACACTCAAGGAGTTGATTTAGAAGAGTAAATTATGATTAACACTTAATTCCTTCAGTGTCAAATGTAAGTTACACTAGGGGTGTTATTTCCCTCGTAGTGTAAAACTTGATTAACACTTCTCAGTGTAGAATATTAACTCTTACGAGAGTTGAATTGACTCTGAAAGTTCAACACTACGTTGAGTGTTACTTTAACACTCTGTAGATAGGGACCATATGTTCTCTGACTCAGTGTTAAAATTGACTCTTTAAGTGTTGTATCAACACTGCTGATTTTACTGTGTAGAGTCTATTTTTGATGGAATATGCTGCAGGCCCGCGTTAAGCTGGACAGAATATGACAACCCGGACAGGAAGTAGGACAAGGAAACGCATAGGATCAATTTCAAAATAAAACACAATTGACGGACTCACGATCGTATTTTTCATCACTTTATCAACATTACGTCAAAAGACAAATCAATTTGTTGTTTGCATTGTCTCGCGTGATCTTGTAGTTCTCCTGTGTACTCCTCATGGCCGCTCTCCGCTGCGCTCACGTTCCAGAAACAGATCCAGTGGGGCGGGGCAAAACAATGGCGTGCACGGAGTATGTGGGGATCGGGGGTAAAGGCCTGCAGGTGGGTTCGGTCCCACAGCAGAACAGATTCTAGTGTCAGTTTGAAACAGACACTCAGGGTTATGGGAAGTTCAAGGTCTCTGGTGTTAGTTTTTGTTACATTTCCTCACACTGTTACTCCTCTACTCTGATGATCCGTTGCACTCAGTGCTGCAGGAGCCTCATTTGTCAATATGGCGCGATACCCTTTTTCATATCATCATGAACAAATACATAAAACTAAACCTCTCAGAAAAGTGAACACGTGAACATAAATGAGCACGATAAGAACAAACTTTAAAGACAGAAACCATGTTTGATGTATTTTGGTTTAATAGTTTGTCCCATCTGTTCACATGGAGGAGGCGGAGCTTTCGACCCACACTGCCAGCAGTCAGTAGGGGGACCTCCAAATAATTTGGCTTCACTTTTGGGAAGCTGTCGTGTTGCCCATCTTTTCATTCAGTCTGTGCTGCCTCCTTGGACAGCTTCTCCTCCATCAAACACCAATGGGAGAGAGACTTGAGCATGTCCCTGACCAAACACAACAGCCTTATCTAAATGTGTAAGATATAAAATTATTCAAATTAAAATTTTACATAGGACTTACATCACACCAACCAGATTAAAGATAATTCCCTCTCACATATGTGCTGGCATGGCTGTGGTGAGGCAGGAACACTGATCCACTTGTGGCACTGTTTTTGGAATGAGGTTATCTCAAGATTGACTTTTATTGTGAAAGTAAAAATACCCCCCTGTCCTCTAGTCTGCCTTCTTGGCATTAGAGTAAGAAACATACAGTCAACGCTCACACAACGAATCATCACACTAGCCTTTCTGTCAGTGAAGCGTATTATTATGATGAATTGGAAAGTAAGTAAACCAAATTGCTTTAACATTGACAATTGGTTAAAAGAATTCATGGATTTATTGTCTCTCTGAGTTTGACCGTGGAGATGAAGGACCCTGGAACTTTATAAGACAATACTTGGAAAGTAGGTTATATGATTGAATTTTCTGTAAATGAACAACCACCTTATTGTCTATTGTCTATTATTGTATGTTGTAGTGTACATTGTCTTATGTGATGAGTTTGTAGATTGATGTTGTATAAGTGGTGGACGAGTGTTTTGAAAAAGAAATAAAACTATGAATTATAAAAAAAAATACAGTCTTTGCTGAAAAGAATTTAGAATTAAACCCTGAAAGGAAGAATGTGCGACTTTTTGATCCAGTAGATGTCGCCCTTGAGCTCCAGCATGAAACCAAAACAAACTTCTGTTTGGCCACACCTCCTCTATTCTGAAGCCTCCGCTCTCCTCCAGAGACACACCTCCAACTCCTCTCCACTCACGTTCACACAAAGGAGTTATGAATTAGAACGCACAATAATTAAACACCATTAAGCGCAAGCAGCGGACAAAATTGTCCTTTGCTGGAGCTGAAATCACCTGTGTGCTGCATTGTTGTGTTAGCATGCTAATGTTAGCACCCTGTAGTTAGCTTGTAGCTTCATATTGCACATAAACTGACACAGAATGAGCGAGATCTAAAGACTTACGTGACATCCAAATAATCAGTGAGTCTGTTATTCTTCTTTTCTCTAGTCCTGGACTAAAACAGCTTTTATACACAAGGCCGTCCTGTCCATGACTCAGACAACAGTACAGCAGGCGGGACTCGAGCTTCTCACTCATTGTAGACAGTCATGACTCAGAGACACATTTTCAGAGGTTATACTTGATTTCTGCTTTATTTATTTAAAATGTCACACATGCCTCCTTTAAAGATTTAAACATGACTTAAAATGATGCAAACAACAACAAGCTATACTTCTCTCTGACAGTGTGTTATTATCACTTATCCAAATTCAAACATATGTTAATAGTTGATCAGGGCTTAAAAAGTCATTTTTCTACAAAGGAAGCTTGTACTGTATGTAACATGCCTCTTAATGTGCCTTTTTATTAATTTTTAAGATTTTTTTAAACATAATCTTTATTTAAGTAAGGGACCAGAGCTCTTATTTCATTCTGAATAATGTAAATGTTGTGACTTGTTTTACCTTCTCATGATCTGTAACTGCCGTAAGGTGCAGAACGGGGCTGAATGACCACATGCAGACTCTCCGCTCCGTTAAACAAGACTGCTCATGCCTCATTTTAAGAGGAACAACATCTTAAAACACACAGACGAGCACTTGTCAAACATTTGCCACAATGCTGTTATTAACCCTGTTACACAACTTACAGTGAAACCTGCAAAGCTGGTCAGAAAATGCTGAATTAAATGTATGCACACATAAACATTTGTGAGAAATTACAATTTTCTTGAAAATTTCAAGACAGAAATATTTGTTTTCTCATCTTCTTGTTTTATTCAATAATATATAAAAATGTTTTTTCTATGTTTTTAGCAGATTTAAAGTTGATATTTCATATCAATGTTGATTTTTATAAGCATTTTTTAATCATAATTCTACCGTGTTTAACATTTTGTGTAATAAAACAATACTTTTGAACTTGTTCTATTTTTCTGTCATTGAATAACTTAGCAAATACAGTATTTCTATAGTTTGGTCACTTCCTCATAGAGCCACTGGGGGGCAGCAGAGCAGCATTAACAATAAATTCATTAAAGGAGAAGTGAAATTAAACTACATTACTCTCTGACCTAATATTTAAAAAAACTTTTCAGCCCATCAAATAATCAGACAGTTTTTAATCAGCTTGGAAGTGTAATAAGAACTACCAGAACCCCCCCACCAAAAAAAAAAAAGTGTAGGGATGTATTAGAAGTATAAAGTGGAAGAAGTTAAGTACAAAAAACTCTAAATGTAGGTTTTTTTTACGATAGTAAACTATCTATACATTTTCACATTTTTTAAATGTTTTTTGATTTTATGACGTCGTAGGTTTTTCCTCCAATTCCACTTTCTAACAATTTGTACAGCCAGAAAGAATATTTAAGTGTACTGTGTGTCTCTCCACCCTGCATATCTCTAACTGAGACCTGCCTTCATCTGTCAAAATGTGCAGCAACACAAGGCTAGTAACGGGAACAAGACCTTAAATTGGGATGGGCTTTTATTTGAAGTTTTATGGTTCATCAAATATGGACGGTGGCCTTGCTTTGTGCACACGCTGCTGTCTTGGTCAAAAGTTGATCTTCAGTTGAAATAATTGCATCATTTTTGAGTGATTTGAATATTGTTCTTTGTTATTACAAGTTCTGTTTTTATGGCTGAGGCTGTGTTTGGTTTAGAGGACACATTTCACAGCTGGAACAGAAATGTAAGACTGTGAAAACTCTGTGTTTTGTCTCTTTTTCTTAATTTGACACTTTCTCATACCAAGTCACTTTAATCATCACTAATCACTTTATCTTGTCATTCTCTTCAAATACTGTTTCAATTCTCAATTCCCCCCAGTTAACTTCAACATTCATTTTTGTACTGTATATACCCCCTGTTTTTATTTTTTATTTTTATTTTTATTTATCTTATCTATTCTGTTTAATGTGTATTTGAGCTTTCTTGTCTGTGCTGCTGTAACGCCCGAATTTCCCCTCTGGGGATCAATAAAGTATTATCCTATCCTATCCTATCCTTCTTTATGTGAGGCAACTCCAGAGGACCTTTCTGTTTCTTTTTCTCTGCTCTTCAAAATACTTTTTAAAAATCTATGCTTTACATTTCATGACAACTTAGAGCATCAGTAACAGATTAGTTTAGTTTCAAGCTGCTTCTAATCATCATCATGTTCTGATCGTATTTCATCCGTCAAACCGCTTTTCATGCATTGACATCTCTTTCCTTATCCATCATTTTATTTTTGAGTACAATCTTCACAGCGAATACGCACAAAGAAAAATGATTAGAGGGATTTACATTTAACGCCTTAAAGTTACATCACACTGCTGAGAGGCAGGTTGAACTCCTCTGACCGAAGTTTGTCTCTATGCTAAAGGTGAGATCAGGTCGAGGCTTTGTGATGATCGCTGATGTCTCAGTATCTTCAGGACACACACACACACACACACACACACACACCCTCAGTCTGGCAGCAGCAGACGAATACACAAAGGTTGTCAAGTGGATCACATGCATATATGTCTGATGTCGGAGTATGAGAGGACACAGAAGGAGGAATTAAAAAAAAGAAGCACACAAACACATCGTGAACTTCTATTTCTCCAGGGGGCTGAATCAAACTTTTAAAGATTACTTTGTGGTTTTCTTGGTTTTTAAAGAGATACATTATTCACTGGGTGTAATTAAAGTCAGATCCTGGACTCATAATGAACAGTAAAGATATGATCAGTGCCAAAGAGTTCAGAGTAAATACTTTGTGCCTGTGCATATGCTCAACAACACAAACATACTCTGCATACATCAGACTGCATGCAAACAGAAAGAGCTGCTGATGTTATTGAAGAGATCGAGCTGCCCTCTAGTGGTTGTGTTTAGGAGTGTTCAGTAAACAGAATGATTAAATGTGCATGTGTTAATACTTTGATGAAGGAGGGGGGAAGTGGAAAATAAAAATGTAAAGAGACATAAAAACATGACTTGCATGTTTTCTCATTGTTCAAAAATGGCCGACCAGTTTATTGTTTCACTTGTTTCTTCTTTGAGACTTTTTAGTGATGCTAAATACAACATGTGTTCCCTACTGTTTTATTGAAAATAATTAGAGACCGCTCCAAATGTCCTTAAAATCCACACCATGACATGGTATGATACGATATGAGCAGGCCCGGTTCATACATTTAAAATAAGGCTGCAATGCAAACTTTTGCACCCTCATTTTAAACGTCTGCACCCTCAATTGAATGGACTCAAAAAAAAAAAGAGTTAAAACATTAATAACATTTTTTTTAAAAAGTAATCAAAACTTACAAATGACAACAGTGACTCAGATCGTGTTCACTACATCCATGATGGGATGGTCATGACAGGTGCTCATGACCTGTCTGTTCAGCTGGGACCACATGATGGACTCATAACACCTACACTACTTTTCCTTTGCTGTTGCCGATCACTGTAGCTGCACCCCCTTTAATCTCAGATACACTCAAAGTCATTTTGTTCTAAGCGGGAATGGAAATGAATCCTGAGATATCTATAATAATATAATCATAATACTTTAATTGTAGGGCACTTTTCAAGACAGATGCACAAAGTGCTTTGCAGAATATGACAGTACAGCAATCTTAATACACTGCACATCTGACACTGTGGTCAGCAGCATCGGAGCACCACAGGGGACCGTGCTCTCTCCTGTCTTGTTCACCCTGTATACCTCTGACTTCCAGTATAACTCTGCCACATGTAAAAGCATATAAATGAATTGGTCTTATACCGACTCATGACCGAAGCTGAGTTCATCACTGGGTGTTATTTACCTGGAATGAATGCCGGGGTACAACAAGCAGGCCATACGGTAACCGTGAAGGAATTCACTGACGGCAGAATTACATTTTACGGAAGACTTATCTGGTCATGTTTCAAATATCCGCTTTGCATTAAATGCTTAGATTGTAGTCTGCCCTGACTATCTGGAAGTGAAGTTCCCCCCCAAAACCTAGGGATGTCTACATCCCTGAGAAAATAGGATGATTGGCTTAGCATTGAAACTTTATGTAACTGTTGCAACAACTGCTGGAATTTAAATCGTAGCTCCTAAATGAAACTGTACTTTGATTGATCATCGGTTTCTGATCCTATCTACAGCATAGTGATTTGACTTGATAGAACCGTCACCTACAGTTTTCACTTGCCACTCTTATTAAAACTGTGATGCTGTTGGACGTAGAGTTGCTGGTACAGGTTGAGGGGCATTAAGCAGTTCGCAGAAATCCTAGATATCTGGTTAGCATCGGCTTGATCACTTGAAGAAAACGCCCATGACAGCTGATCACCAGAGAAGGGAGACAGAGGACGTAGTAGGGGGAGTGGTTTAGGTTAAAGTGAACGGGTGAATGAATGAGTGAAAGAATATAACCAGTCTTCCTGTCTGAATTTACGCTGAGCTCCATATGCTGTTGAAGAAGCTCGTCACGAGGCAGGATACTGCTCGCCACTGTGGCGGCGATAAGCATGAAGAACTCCAAACTCTGTACACTTCCCTGACAAAGTCAGTTACATTAGAATGATTACAGCCAAAAATGAAAAACATTGATAAACGGATACGAGGCAGCAAAGATATATTCCAATACCGTTTAATTCATGGATACACCACAAAGCATCATCTCTGACTTAAAATAAAACTTGTAAACTAAAAGTGGTACCAAATGTGTTTTTATTTTATCAATATTTCAGCCCTTGTTTTCTTGCTGTCAATTTTCAGATATTTGTTTGAATCTTAAACACGTTAAAAAAAACGTTTATTGTTTTATTCTCGTAAATTTACAACTTTAATCTCGTAAATTTACGATTTTATTAACGTAAATTTACGAGTTTAATCTCGAAATTAAAAAAAAATAATAATAATTAACGTGGCCCTCATCCTCCGTCGTACACTTCTATATCGTAAAATGGGTTTTTCATGAAAGACACACCTTCTCAAAGACATAACCCTTGTGCCCTCCTCAAATGTATTTATATTTTTCTGCTGCGTTACGCTGTAATAAATGATTCTGTAGTCATGTACATTTTACTTAATATATCTGATAAAATGTATTAAATATAAATGCGTCCTTGATTTTGTGGCAATTGTTTAAGTAACTTTCATACAAAAATGTTTGAGATAGTATCTGCTTATTTTGGTTACATTAAATATAATCTTTATGTTTATGTAATTCTAAATCAAGAGTGAATCCAACTCAGTAGAATTAGTCAGTTTTTAATTGACAAGCACTTCCTGTTATTTTGCGCCTTTTTTCTTCTTTTGAATTCAGCAGGCTCTCATCTGGTCACAAGACATAAAGAAAGTGCGGATGACTGGTGCCCCTTTCCCTCCATTTAACTCATCAATTTAATTTGGTTGACAAAGGTAAGGAGAGTTATTTTATACTGTAATGTTTATGACTTGTGGGTGTATGCTACGTTACAAAACAAAATTAGCAAGCAAAGTAATACAGAGAGACAGAGACACAGTAGCGGCGGAAAGGTAAATTATGCATGTTATGTTAAGCTATAGTGTGATGGTATTACGCAACGATATCAGAAAGATATCACGAGTAGTTACACTGAGAAAACCACAAGCTTTATTTTGAAAGTTACTGAAGAGGAAAGAGGAATCGCTCGCGCGGGGAGGGATGTAAACAACATGGTCATAGTTTTCTCATTCAGCAGGTAAAGGTACGATAACGTGTTGAAAAATGCGAGGAGAGAAATTGGCAATGCAACGACAGTGTCTTGAACCGTAATTTTTCAGCACAGCCGATCATGACAGATTTGAGTTTCGTGAACTGACGACCACGCTCCATTAAAAAACACAAAATTTATCACAACCGAGAGCTGTTAGCCCAGAGCTGCTAAATCACGCATTGACTGTGACTGTGTCTGTGATACTCGTGCAAGCTCTCACGCATTACTTTTTTTTCACGTGCTGAAAAGCATAAATTGCTCCTCTTTATTTAATCCTCTCTAATTTACAGTATTTCCTCACTCGCTGCTTGCTGACACCGAGCTGTCACTAGCAGGCTACACTACATTTTTACAGTTTCCCTCTGTGTTCATTCTATTATTGATTATGCAAAGAAAATGTCTTACTTTTTTTTTTTTTAACTATGCATTAACTACTTAATAATTAGAGCTACTTACTTATTTTTTAGATACGTTGATAAGGTAATTCAAAGTGAATTTGTGAATGTTGTTAAAAACTATACTTTTGTCATACATGAAACATGCAGGATAAAGTAATCCTAGGAGGTTAACCCACTACATTAAGAATATATATTCACTCGTGGAAGTTTAGTTTTAAAGTGCAAACACTTTTCATAGGCTGAACTGGGTTTTTTCTCTCTCTGCCTTTGCTACTTGTGATAAAAAAATATCTATTGATTTTATTCAATGTAAAAATGTAACTTTTTTTTTTCTTTACAAATCCGTCTTCCTTATATTTAATGTAACCAAAATAAGCAGATACTATCTCAAACATTTTTGTATGAAAGTTACTTAAACAATTGCCACAAAATCAAGAAAGCATTTTTATTTAATACATTTTATCAGATATATTAAGTAAAATATACATGACTAAGGAATCATTTATTACAGCGTAACGCAGCAGAAAAATATAAATACATTTGAGTAAAATGCAACATTGATGGTTAAGACTAAAGAAGTCTTATCCTAATTCTAATTTAAAATGAGATGCAACGTTTTTCATCAAACTCATTGGGTATATTATGAGCATTAGGACAAGAATTTCTACATTTCATCCAGAATTCATGTTTAGAATAGAACTAAAGAGACAAAGAGAACACTTCCAGAAGAACTCTGAAAATCTAATTATAACTTTTACTAGCCCTTCAATACAAGCTATAGTACACATGTAATTGAGAGGGTGATGTTTTTATATTCAAATAAGAGCAAAGGCACATCTCTAATTTAAATATTTCTGTATTATCTTCTAGGTGTCTCCAGATGAGATGGCGGTGTAAAATCTGTGGCTTCATAGCGACGACAAGGGGTGATCTTCTGACCCATTACAGACTACAGCACAGGACATTTGAAATTGGAAATCCGGTACCTTGTCTTGTTCATGATTGTCCATGCTCCTTTAAAACTTTGAATGCCCTACGCACACATCTTTCAAGATATCATCCAGAAGATGAAACTAGAGGGCCAGGAGTCATCTTCTGTTTTACATGTTTAATTTGCTCAACTCAACATCCCTCTAAAAAAGAATATTTTCTTCACCTTGGTAATCACCTGAGGAGATATGAAACTGTAGAGTGTGTTTTTGTTGGATGCACATCTTTTGTTGGCATCATCTTCTGTATGTTAAAGGCTGCTTGAAATGCTGTACCTTTAATAAAGTCTGATAAAAAGTGTTACTTTCGTCAAGCATTAAATGTCATTGTATCTTACTTAAGTAATATTTATTCTGTATTTTCTGATCGACTAATTCTAATCTCACACTAAAATGTAGGTCATAACGCGAACATGTATGTAATTGCCAAGAAATTATTATATTGACATTTTAATTAATTTATCAAGGAAAATTAAAAAATGCACTGAATATAAAGATTAGTATTACTCAATTATATATCATTTATATATTGAATTTAAATATTTATATCAGTACCTTTTACTAATTTAGACATTTCTCTTATTGATATCTACTTAATGTTTTTGTTTAAATTTGGTTAATTTATTTTTGTGCTTTATTTGAATCTACTCAATTTAAACAAGTAATTCTTAAGGGTCTGATTTGAGTAACATTAACTTAACTTTTAACATAGTTAGATTAAATTAATAATATTGCGTGCAATCTGTTGCCTCAATCTTATAGAGTAGTTATGGTGTATCTTTTTTTTTTACAGTGCAGTTAAAGTTAAACAACTTTCGACTTGCTCAAAACATTCAATTATTTTCTGAATTGTAACCCTTTAAATGCAAGGTTATTAGTTGAATGATGATTAGAGTCTTGGATATGTGACAAACTAGTAACAAAGTTGATTTGATTGCATTAGTCTTTTCTATTTAACCTCTGGACACCTTGGTTGCCAAAATGTTCTCACAAAATCTGCAATAAAATGATCAATATTTGCTTTTGTATTTTGCTGTTTTCTACACTTTCTATGAGCTTCTTGTTGTGCAGATCTTGTTTTTACTAAGCAGTCTTTGTTTTTCTTTTGTTTTTTTGTTTCTCAACAATAGTCAAAGAGCCGATTTCTTCTGTCGTTGTCAGATGCTTCACAGGAGGCTTTGCCCGAGAACAGGTACTTAACTTTATTTGGATGCATTTCTTTGTTTCTTCTATTTTGTAAAATATTTGTATTAATATTTTGTGTTCACTCTATATTATAAAACGCCCATTGTTTCACAAATGCTCATCTTCTCTCTCCAGATGCAATCATAAAACAATTAACCGGTTTCCAACGGTGGCGCTGCTCTGTAGCGACCCGGGCTGCCTCGTGCTAAGAACCCAAAGTATTTATATACTTAATAATGTTATTGTTTTATGTTCGATGTGAAGGATGATGTTGATGTTTTTTTTATGGCTGCAGCACGGGTGAAGAGCTGAAGACAAATTTCTCACTTTGTGAGACAATAAAGTTAATCCTGTCCCCTGCTATCCCTCGGCCATCTGTGACCACTTCTACTCCCTGCACTGTTTGATATTGTTTGTTCTGTTAAACTAGTTATTTGTATTTATTTATATGAAATATTAGAGTTATTACCATTTTATTCATGTTTGTTTAGAAGTATAAAAATATAAAAAAGTAAATAAATTCTGTTGAATATAAAGATGTATGAATGTTTTCATTAAGTCTATGAATATTGTCTTTGATGGTTAAACTCTGCAATATAAGGGGCAACTGCTGAAATCTGCATAAATACAAATTTCTTGCAATAAATTCTGACTGCAGCGATGTGATTGTTGGAAATCCTTTCATTGGGATAACAATGCAACTGAATTTACTTGCACAGCCCTATAGCCTACCCTGACCTATGTTTTAATTCTGTTCTTTTAAAGGAGGATTATTATGATTCCAAAGAGGTGGAGAATCTCAAGTCCCTGGAAGAAATACGACTGCAGACTTTCACTTTAAACTTGAAAAATAAGGAACTTAAGACTGGTAAGAGACCACGTAGGTGCTCAGGTAGGTGCGGTAAAAGATTTAACGTAAAAGGAATCTTGACCAGACACATGATGATTCACACTGGAGAAAAACCCTTCAGCTGCTCTCAATGTGAGAAAGTATTTACCCATAAGGTCAGTCTGACATGTCACATGGCAATTCATAGAGGGGAGAAACCCTTCAGTTAACCTTTTTGCAGTAAAGCATTTCAACGAAAAGCCAACACATTTCATTTCATACAGGAGAGAAACCCTTCAGCTGCTCTGAGTGTGGTAAAAGGTTTAGTTTTGAGGGAAATCTGACCAAACACATGATGATTCACACTGGAGAGAAACAATATCGCTGCTGTCACTGTGAGAAAAGATTTACCCATAAGGCTAGTCTGACATATCACATGGCAATTCACAGAGAGAAATCCCTTAGATGCTCTCAGTGTGGTAAAACAATTTAGACAAAAGGGGGGTGTTAGAGCCATTTGTGTGTTCAGTATGTATGTGTGCTCTGTGGTAGTTCCTTGTGGTGACAGTAGGGGGCACATTCACTTTGGTGTTGGGAAGGTCACAAGTAGTAGAAGAGTTAATCACGGACAGGTGAGCAGCCCACCATGAGAGGCACACAGTTGTTGACCGCTGTTGAAATGTATTGTGAATGGAACATTTATCCTGGCTTTGTTTTACATTCAAGTTATAGTGGAATAAGTGTATGTAGACAACCAGAATATGTATTGTAAATGAACGATTCAGATAAACCCGTTTTGAGTGTGACAGCACGGAGTTGATTGAGTTATTGCCACGAAACACGGAAACAGCGCGTCAATTAAGTGCGGTAGGCTATCAGCCCCTCAGTGGCTCAAACTTTTGATATGCAAGATCAAGCCACTACAGGGGGTCTGAAGTCACACATGTTAGTTCACACAGGAGAGAAAGCCTTCAGCTGCTCTGTTTGCAGTAAAGGTTTTTCCCAAAGAGGAAATCTGACCAGACTCATGTTAGTTCACACTGGAGAGAAATGTTAATCCTGTGCAATGGTAAAACTGATCCAGAGGAATCCAAGTTAACAACATCACTAATCTGTATTCATAAGTATGTATTGACCAACAGATGTATAAGTGCAGTTATAAAGGGATATAAGACAATTCTACTGACAGAAATCTGTCTCTACTTTTTTGACATTGATGTTTTGTTGCTGACATATGAACCAGTAAGTTGGGAGCAGCTATGACGTTTGAATTGAAAGGGTTTATATGAAACAGTTACAGTGTAAGGATCCTTCTTCTCTCCTGATATCTTCTCTTCTTTCTGTCACTCTGTTTCCTTGGAGGCCTCTGTGTTGGGTAGCACAAGTTCTTCAGACAGCTCATGTGTAACCTTGTAATAAATAAACTGATGTAGAGTGAGAAAGACTTTCATCTACTTGTGTTATTTTGTGTCGAGTGTCTAAAGTGTCTTTGGTAAAGAAAAGGAGTTCAGCAGATCCTGATGCAGAGCGACCACAGTCAGGTCAGGTCGATGTCGATTTCACTGAAAACCTGTAACCCTTAATAAGAATCCTGCAGTCAGAATACAAAATAAAGAAAATCACAAACTGAATGATAACACCTGTAGATGTCATCTGGCATTCTGGATTTACTCAACATATTGTTAGAAGAAACGATAGAGATGCATTATAGCCTTCAGTGTGTGTAACTAAATGGTATATGGTAAAAAACACTTCAATGGTGTGTTTATTTGTTCTGTTATCATTTCTCTCTTTGGCTTCCTTTTTGCTGCTTCACTGCTTTTTATACATTTTCAGCTAAGAGGAAAATGATTCTTCGATTGGTCTTGGCGCTATCCAATTCCCACGGTAACCTGACTCGTCATCAATCTTAAAACTTTTCTTATTTCAATAAAAGTAACTGCTTTCATTTATCAATATTTCACCTCCAAGCAGACCCTTATTCTAAAAGACTGAACACATTGGTTTGGGTTAGGCCACGATAGTAAAAGAGTTCAAAGAGGAGACTTTAATGCAGCGAGGTTACAACTGTTTATTGTGTGTGGTTCTGAAAAGCAAGGAAAATATCTATGAACAAAATTCTTCACATATACATTCCTATTATAATTGTAAAGTAATCTGGGGAAGCAGTTTTCCACTTATACAATGTTAACCATGCATCTTTTAGCATCCTTACCTTCCTTTTTCTCATTTTAACACCAAACAACACAAATCAGAATTTAAGTTAATATCACCATTAAATGAATCTGAATTTTAGTATCTATTCAGTTCTTTATCTTTTGTTTACAATTTAAACAAACCAGTTAAATGTGTTCAATATTAATTATTATTTACCCTTCTAATTTAATTGTTTCCTGTGAACACTACACTATAAAACCAGAATGCAGAGTGCATCACTATGAAATAAACAGCCTACATTAAATACATGTCACCATTCAAACATTCTGAACAGATAATTACCAAAGAACACAGCACACTTACCAAAGGTATCTCTGCTGTCTTCCTTTCATTGAATTCAGCCTGAAAGTGTCTCAGCCTCTCACCTCACTCCTGCTCTCACACACACCGCTGACACTCCTGTCTGTCAGTTAGAGCCACTCAGCAGGTTTACACACCTGGCTCACAAAGGTTACCTGATTTCCTGACCTGCTCAGTGCTGCTCTCCAGTGTTCAATACAAACTTTAAATAAAGGCTGACAACAGAGATAACCTGATAAGTAATAATTAAGCTGATTAACCTTTAAACACAAAGTAAATAAAAGCATATTAATATTTAAATTTTCAGATTGTCCTTAGATTTTAACAAAACAAAGACTGATTTAAAAAAATCCCCCAGACACCAAACATTTGTTATATGGAAAATAACTTGTTTTTTTCATTAAGAATATTATCATCATGTAATCAAACTGGCATTTAAAGGGTTTAAATCCTGATAATTATTCAATATTTGATCGTTTTGATCAGGACTGAAGTTGATCAAAAGATTTAACCCAAAAAACAGAAAAAAAATAATCTGTACTATTTTTATAGCAGTTTTTGGAAGTGAACATTTTTGTCCTTAATGACTCAAGAGGGTAGTACATTTTAAATCTGATGCTACACAAAAACTAACAATGCATCAAAGTCAATATTTTGTATAATCTTTGACATATCCAAGACCGATTTTAAAAAAATCCCCCAGCCACCAAATATTTGTTATATGGAAAATAACTTGTTTTTTCATAAATAACAACAGTGATCAAGTAATGAAATTGGCATCTAAAGGCTTAAAATCCCTCGAGGTTCCACTTGAGGCTGGCTGCAGAAGCGCCGGAAGTGCCATAAGCCCACAGCCAAAAAAGCCCGTTTTCACCACAGGAATCAACATGTTTACAGCCTGGTTCAAAAAACGAGATATATCTGAGAAGTTGACGGCCCCTTCTCCTCACACTGTGGGGGGGGTGAATTTTTTTATAACTCATCGGATTTTATTCTATTAAGGAAAACGACTATGCCCATATTTGGTTGTGTCAGATTTGATTGACAGCTCTGCACGGTCAGCAGGTCAGGAGGCTAACAGCTTGATCCGTCTGATTTCTCCTCTTTCTTACTTCGTTTGGAGAGTTTGTTTAACACATATCTGACAACATACATGGCTTGCTGTGCGGTTAACAGACCATCCAAGAAGTTGATGCTTCAGTTTTTTTCGGTAAGTGATATAGTAGTGTTATATTTACTGCTTACTCATGTGTTTATATTTATGGACCTAGCTTGTTTAGCGTTAGCTTGTAAACCAGTCGGCTAACTGTGTAGCTCATTATTTACATTATTTACGGTCAATGGTTTAGAAATGTTTGTTGTTAAGATGTTGTTGTTGAAAATAGTGAGTTTGTGTGATGTTAGAAGCTAAAGGTTCACCTCGGTGGTTAACCACAGACTGTAAATATGGTTATCTGATGTTATGATGAATGTTATATTCCACGTAAATGTGGACATTAAAAAACAAACTTTGTGTAGTAATTATCCGTCAGTAACATAAACTGAACTGAACCTAATGTGCTGTGTAGGTTATAGAGGATGACATTAAAGTTACATGGTTGATGTAGTGTCTTAAGGTTTGAGCAAACTGTTAACAAATAAAAAAAACTTCACTTTGTAAGAGCATCTGTAACCATTAAGAACTATATTAATAACCATATTAATTTTCACTGAACTCATACACAGAATATAGCTGTAGAAATATAAAATATAAATAACATATGAAATGAAAATAAGATTTAAAGCACATAGATATAAAGTATAAGAAATAATTTGAAGAGTACAGCCATGTACTGAGCTCATGTTAATAATAAATGAGTTACTGTATGTTCTGTACTAAAGCACAGAGAGTTGGGACCTGTTAATGATTTAAATAATTCAGATTATATTTGTTTCATGTTAAGATGAAGTACTATCCACAATAAATTGCTTAATTTTTCCTCACACAAAATCTGAGACCATTTAATGTGGAATATCATTGTGTGAGTGAGAGATGATGATTACAATAATGTTTATCTTCTTAACTTTGAATAGATGTTGATTACCTGAATACTGGACCTTTGTTGTCTGGGTAGTACACTGTTGAATTTATAAATGTGTTCTTACACACAGATGAATACAGAAAAATAGATGAGAACAAACAAAATGATTTAATGAATAACTGATATTTTCTCTCTTTCTTTGCCATCCTGAAGACCCCTCACTAAAAGTCCATGTTCTCCTGGATCCATGTCACATGCTAGAGCTTCTTCAGAATGACTTTTCAACAGTCGAAGTTCTGGTGAGAGAAGATGGCCAGCAGATAAGACAGCAGTACATGAAGGAGCTCCACAGGCTTCAGGAGGAGGAGGAGGGTTTGCACCTTGGAAGACTGTATTCATGCTGTTCAAATAAAACTAGATCTCCTCCAAACAACTCGCAATCAAACTATTTTCTTCCCATTTTAAAACCCTTTGTCCAGTTTAGATGGGAGAAGTTGATATTATGTGATATTGATCTGGGAAGACTACATTTCTAAATCATTTTTAACTGTGTTTTTATTCACAAGTTATTGATCTTATTTACTCTCCATGTATCTTGATTTAAGAATGGGGCTGTGTTTAAGGGCAAATTTTTGCAATGACTCTGTTCCATCCCACTTTCAGAAATGAACTACATTAGTATTTATCAAAAGAGTAAGAAGTTGTGTAAAAGTAGACTTCCTTCCCTAAGCTATTGAGTTGAGCATTAATCTGAAATGTATACTCATAAGTAGACATAAAAGAGTGCATTTATATAGAAATATTTATTTAATCTGAAAAACAACATTAAAAAAAGTCTGTTTTTACAGCAGAGATTAACATGTTTACAGCTTGGTACAAAACAAACAAATAGGTGGGATTAGCTCATGTCTCGATGGACACACACTGTACAGGGGGGGGGGGGGGTGAATGTTTTGATGAAGGATAAGAGTTATTCACAATAAGGCGTGTAGCTGACCAGCTTGACAGGCGGGCGCGGTGTAACGGTTTGTCAAAAGGCTTAAAACCCGTCTCAGCTCTCAGCCTGTGGGTGACATCACTCAGGCCATCCGGGGGAGACCTCCCTCACAGCGAGCAGTTGAAGAGAAGCAACCGAAGTCCACCCCAGAAGAACCAACAAATACAGATGTTGTTGAGGCTCAGGTTTCTTCCTCTGTCTCTGCAGCTCTCTGGGCACCTCGACGGACAAGTCACCAATAATGCACACTGTGTCTATAGGAGAAATACAAAGGTGTTCAATTAATGCCTCAGACAAGACAAAATGTACAGTTAACTACATGTGACAGCTCAGGCTGTTTTTTTGTTATGAGCCACATCTGCAGGAATAATATTGAACAAGGTAGCTGCAACTCATAATAATAGATACCAGTCTTAAACACTATTTTTTCTAATACTTAAAGTTTTTGGTGTGAAGCTGACACTGTCCACAGACTTCATGACTTCACAGGTTCAATAGAAAACAAATATCTTATAATAAATACTAAATAATTATTTTTCAATTGTCATGTTCACCTCATCGCTGTTGACATCAGTAAATATAAGACTCAGACATTCCTCTTTTTGTCAGAACAGTAACATGAACTGTATGCTTTGTAATATTGATTTCTTCTGGATGTCTCATATTTATTTACAGTTTATGGATAAAACTTTGTTAATGTATTTCTCTGCTAACACTGACAAAGTCTAACTGCTCTAACAAATAACTAATAACCATAGTTGTATATTTAACAAAGTGTAGTTTTAAGACTTTAATTAAATATTTGTGTTGAATATAATTAGTTTTAACTGTGTTGTAGAAAAGTTAAATGTTAACTTACTGTTTGTAGAGTTTTCTCAGGATGAGCAGGAATAGAGGATGATAGCAGCCTAGCTGTTAGCTATGCTGTCAAGTGGACTGCTAACGTCGAGCTGAATGGGCGGAGCTAAGTCCCGCCGGTCCCGCCTTACTGCTGTCGCTAGGTTGATCCGAAGTTAGGTTGAGACTGCAAATCCAACATGGATGCGGCCGTCGATTGGACTCATTTTCTGCCTATGTCACAGACGGGTCAGTCCCCTGCTATCCCTCGGCCATCTGTGACCACTTCTACTCCCTGCACTGTTTGATATTGTTTGTTCTGTTAAACTAGTTATTTGTATTTATTTATATGAAATATTAGAGTTATTACCATTTTATTCATGTTTGTTTAGAAGTACTTTTTATTTTTTAAATAAATTCTGTTGAATATAAAGATGTATGAATGTTTTCATTAAGTCTATGAATATTGTCTTTGATGGTTAAACTCTGCAATATAAGGGGCAACCGCTGAAATCTGCATAAATACAATTGTCTTGCAATAAATTCTGAGTACAGCGATGTGATTGTTGCAAATCCTTTCATTGGGATAACAATGCAACTGAATTTACTTGCACAGCCCTATAGCCTACCCTGACCTATGTTTTAATTCTGTTCTTTTAAAGGAGGATTATTATGATTCCAAAGAGGTGGAGAATCTCAAGTCCCTGGAAGAAATACGACTGCAGACTTTCACTTTAAACTTGAAAAATAAGGAACTTAAGACTGGTAAGAGACCACGTAGGTGCTCAGAGTGCAGTGAAATATTTAACGTAAAAGGAATCTTGACCAGACACATGATGATTCACACTGGAGAAAAACCCTTCAGCTGCTCTCAATGTGAGAAAGTATTTACCCATAAGGCCAGTCTGACATGTCACATGGCAGATCACAGAGGGGAGAAACCCTTCAGTTAACCTTTTTGCAGTAAAGCATTTCAACAAAAAGCCACACATTTTATTTCATACAGGAGAGAAACCCTTCAGCTGCTCTCAGTGTGGTAAAAGGTTTAGTTTTGAGGGAAATCTGACCAAACACATGATGATTCACACTGGAGAGAAACAATATCGCTGCTGTCACTGTGAGAAAAGATTTACCCATAAGGCCAGTCTGACATATCACATGACAATTCACAGACAGAAATCCCTTAGATGCTCTCAGTGTGGAAAACAATTTAGACAAAAGGGGGGTCTGAAGTCACACATGTTAGATCACACAGGAGAAAAAGCCTTCAGCTGCTCTGTTTGCAGTAAAGGTTTTTCCCAAAGAGGAAATCTGACCAGACTCATGTTAGTCCACACTGGAGAGAAATGTTAATCCTGTGCAATGGTAAAACTGATCCAGAGGAATCCAAGTTAACAACATCACTAATCTGTATTCATAAGTATGTATTGACTAACAGATGTATAAGTGCAGTTATAAAGGAATATAAGACAATCCTGTTGACATAAATCTGTCTCTACTTTTTTGACATTGATGTTTTGTTGCTGACATATGAACCAGTAAGTTGGGAGCAGCTATGACGTTTGAATTGAAAGGGTTTATATGAAACAGTTACAGTGTAAGGATCCTTCTTCTCTCCTGATATCTTCTCTTCTTTCTGTCACTCTGTTTCCTTGGAGGCCTCTGTGTTGGGTAGCACAAGTTCTTCAGACAGCTCATGTGTAACCTTGTAATAAATAAACTGATGTAGAGTGAGAAAGACTTTCATCTACTTGTGTTATTTTGTGTCGAGTGTCTAAAGTGTCTTTGGTAAAGAAAAGGAGTTCAGCAGATCCTGATGCAGAGCGACCACAGTCAGGTCAGGTCGATGTCGATTTCACTGAAAACCTGTAACCCTTAATAAGAATCCTGCAGTCAGAATACAAAATAAAGAAAATCACAAACTGAATGATAACACCTGTAGATGTCATCTGGCATTCTGGATTTACTCAACATCTTGTTAGAAGAAACGATAGAGATGTATTATAGCCTTCAGTGTGTGTAACTAAATGGTATATGAAAAAAAACACTTCAATGGTGTGTTTATTTGTTCTGTTATCATTTCTCTCTTTGGCTTCCTTTTTGCTGCTTCACTGCTTTTTATACATTTTCAGCTAAGAGGAAAATGATTCTTCGATTGGTCTTGGCGCTATCCAATTCCCACGGTAACCTGACTCGTCATCAATCTTAAAACTTTTCTTATTTCAATAAAAGTAACTGCTTTCATTTATCAATATTTCACCTCCAAGCAGACCCTTATTCTAAAAGACTGAACACATTGGTTTGGGTTAGGCCACGATAGTAAAAGAGTTCAAAGAGGAGACTTTAATGCAGCGAGGTTACAACTGTTTATTGTGTGTGGTTCTGAAAAGCAAGGAAAATATCTATGAACAAAATTCTTCACATATACATTCCTATTATAATTGTAAAGTAATCTGGGGAAGCAGTTTTCCACTTATACAATGTTAACCATGCATCTTTTAGCATCCTTACCTTCCTTTTTCCCATTTTAACACCAAACAACACAAATCAGAATTTAAGTTAATATAACCATTAAATGAATCTGAATTTTAGTATCTATTCAGTTCTTTATCTTTTGTTTACAATTTAAACAAACCAGTTAAATGTGTTCAATATTAATTATTATTTACCCTTCTAATTGAATTGTTTCATGTGAACACTACACTATAAAACCAGAATGCAGAGTGCATCACTATGAAATAAACAGCCTACATTAAATACATGTCACCATTCAAACATTCTGAACAGATAATTACCAAAGAACACAGCACACTTACCAAAGGTATCTCTGCTGTCTTCCTTTCATTGAATTCAGCCTGAAAGTGTCTCAGCCTCTCACCTCACTCCTGCTCTCACACACACCGCTGACACTCCTGTCTGTCAGTTAGAGCCACTCAGCAGGTTTACACACCTGGCTCACAAAGGGTACCTGATTTCCTGACCTGCTCAGTGCTGCTCTCCAGTGTTCAATACAAACTTTAAATAAAGGCTGACAACAGAGATAACCTGAAAAGTAATAATAAAGCTGATTAACCTTTAAACACAAAGTAAATAAAAGCATATAAATATTTAAATTTTAAATTTATTAATTTTAATATATTAGATTTTAACAAAACAAAGACTGATTTAAAAAAATCCCCCAGACACCAAACATTTGTTATATGGAAAATAACTTTTTTTATGTGTTTTTTCATTAAAAATATTATCATCATGTAATCAAACTGTCAATTAAAGGGTTTATATCCTGATAATTATTCAATATTTGATCATTTTGATCAGGACTGAAGTTGATCAAAAGATTTAACCCAAAAAACAGAAAAAAAATTAATCTGTACTATTTTTATAGCAGTTTTTGGAAGTGAACATTTTTGTCCTTATTGACTCAAGAGGGTAGTACATTTTAAATCTGATGCTACACAAAAACTAACAATGCATCAAAGTCAATATTTTGTATAATCTTTGACATATCCAAGACTGATTCTAAAAAAATCCCACGGCTACCAAATATTTGTTATATGGAAAATAACTTTTTTTTTCACATAAATAACAACAGTGATCAAGTAATGAAATTGGCATCTAAAGGCTTAAAATCCTCAAAATGATTGAATGTTTGGTAGTTTTGAGCAGGGCGGAAGTTGTTTAAGAGATTTATGCAGAAAAAAAAGTAATCTGTTCTATTTTTATAGCAGATTTTTGTCCTTAATGACTGAAGAGGGCAGTAAATTAAACTGATGCCTGAGGGTTTAAAGTGTGTCTTATACAGCAGATTTGACGGTAATAACAGCTTATTTCAAGGACCTTCATATAAAGTGTTACCCAAGAAGAACTTAGACTGAGGTTCTGTCTGTGTTTAAACAGATGTCATGAAACACTTTAACCAGAGCTGTCTCAGTGCTGCGGTTTGGTCCAAAACCTGACTGGAAGACATCCAAACAGTTGTTCAATATCAAGAAGTTATTTAACTTCTGAAACACAGCTTTGTCTATCATTTGACCTAACAGAGGAAGATTTGATATAGGCCTGTAATTATTCATTATTGTCTAGATTGTTCTTTTCTAGTAGTGGCTTGATGACTGCTGTTTTCAGGGCCTGTGGGAAGACACCTGAGAGACAAGTTTACCATTTGTAACAGATCTGGAGCCATGACTCCTCCTCCTGCTGCCAATATCAAGACAGCAGGAGGAGGACTTTAATTGTTTAATTGTCACTTGTTTTTTATTGGTGAGATCAGAACAATACAGACATTAAAGAAGGGGGTCCATTGTTTTTCTGTGATGTAGAACATTTAACCCCCATTACCACCCCCACCCCCCATTATCACACCCCCCAACCATGAAACAGACCAGCTGGACAGAGTGAACAGAGTCAGCTGATCTTCAGTCAGCAGTGTTTCTCAGACCGACAGACGACACAGAGACACTGAAGAACCAGGAGACCAGAACCCAAACCCAGGATAGAGAGGTTCAGTGAATGTGGTGTTGAAGGTGTGGAGGTGGATCAGTGTGTCAGAGGAGACTTTGTAGAAGGACAGAGAGCCAAAAGGACAGTCCACATACACTGCTACTCTGTGAGAGACAGAGGAGGAGGAGGAGGAGGAGGAGGAGGAGGAGGAGGAGGAAGAGGAGGAGATCTTTGTTCTTCTGTTATTGTGCCAGACAGAGTAACCTTCATCAGAGCAGATCAGACTCCAGGACTGATCATTATCTCCAAACACACATTCATCACTGCCTCCTCTCCTTCTGATTCCTCTGTAACTCACTGATACATCAACATCTCCTCTCCACTCGACCTCCCAGTAACAGCGACCAGTCAGACCAGTCCTACACAGCAGCTGAGACCACCAGTTATCAAATCTGTCTGGATGATCAGGATATGACTGAAGCTCCTTCACACGTGTCACCTTCCTGTTGTTGTCAGACAGTTTCAGGTTTCTGTTCACTGTGTTTGTGTCCAGTTCCAGCTCACAGGCGTCTGATGGAGAGAACGAGACACAAAACAGCTGCAGGTTATCATCTGTTCATTTATCAACAACTTTACTGACACTTACTGATAGGGGTGTAAAGGTACACGTACTCGGACCGGACCGTTTCAGTACAGGACTGATCCGAGTACGCGCGGAACAAAAGTGATTTAATCTGTGTTCCCACACGGACCGCAAAACAGAAGCACACCTCAGGGTGGAGGAAGGCTGTGGCTGCTGGTATGGGACACAGCTTTTAGTTAATAACTTGTAAAAAAAGTTCAAACATAAACCGTGCAAACTGTGCAGATTAGTAGTTCCTCGAGTCCTGTTGGTCTGGACAGTTGCATATAACCGGGATGGAGTTCTTTTTACAGACTTACTCTTAAGTTTTGTTTTCATTTTCAGCGATGATCCCGCTCAAACTAAGAGCAAAAGGGGAGGGGGAGACGCGTCTGTGTGGGAGAATAACCTGCAGCAGAGACGTGCTGTCAGGGGAGGCAGGTGAGGCTCGTCATCATCAAAAGTAAAAAACAAATAATCATTAAATAAAATAAATATTAATATTTTTCTACTGATCTGTGTTATAAATGTTATTTCTGTACGATTCCAAAAATGTTCAATAATTTTCATGATCAAAATCTCTGAATTTGCATATTTCCGGCCGGCTCCGATGCGAGGTGAGGCAGCGACGAGTTGTGCCTCATCCCAGATTGCGCAATCCCTCACAAACTGGGTCGAGCGTATGCCTTTTGCTTTCTTACTGTTTGTCACCAATGTAATGTTTGTAGACACTTCTATTATACGTCCTCACTTTCCATAGAATAAGTAATGTATTTCACATGTTTTTAACATATTTAGTCTAATTTGACATAAAACCGCACTGAAAAAGCATGAGGTGAGGCAGCTGCCTCACCTGAAGGGGGCGTGCGTCAGGTTGTGTGAGGCTCATAAGACCAAGAGTTTATGCTTGGTTTGATGGTTGCTCCTCTTCTATGCAGATTTTTTATATAAACGGATATTTTAGTCCAGAAGGATAGGCGAATGGACTTTGTTTACAAGTAAAGGTAAGACCATGAATACACCGCAGTATATGCCTACTTTTATTTTTATTGACTGAGTATGAATTGTGGAATTGCAATGGAAAAAACATTTCTGAGGCGCTATAAATGTAACGTTCTTCCTTTGCCAAATATGCACCTTCCCTCTATGTGTGTGTAAATAATGCTGATATGAGATATGAAACACAACCAGTAGTCAATGGCATAAATTTATTTTATGTTTTTTTTAAATGTTTAATTTAAAATGTTATTACAAAGTAACCTGAGCAGGTGTACAAGTCTGAACTGTCGATGCTGCACTTAGTCCGATGTGTAAAAGGGAAATTACAAATATTCCTAATAAAGAAAAAAACTTTACTGTAGTGAAAATGTGCCAAACCGAAGCTTCAAAACTGAGAACTGTACCGAACTGAAATGTTTGTGTACCGTTACACCCCTACTTACTGAGAGTCAATCAAACTTACAGTTCATATTCAGCACTGAATGATGTTTGACAGCACTGAAATGTAATAATCCACTTCTAATCAAGTTCAAATGGAGTTACCATGGCAGCCAGGAAGAATGGAGATCCAAATCAACAAACACATGCAGTGAATAAAGTCTGACTAATCAAAGTGCAGCACAAAGAATCTATGAACCATCTGCTGTCTCCAACTGTTCTGTCCTCAGAGGTCACATTCAGCACAAACAGGAGCCTCATTTCCACTTTCACTGTCACACACAATGTGATGGCAGCAGGAGTGTGCCACGTCCCTTTGTCCTGTCTAACTACTTTTAAACTGTGTTTCTGAAGTCATGGAGACCATTTCTTTTCCATCAATCTAGGCTCTACAACATACATGTTTTTGTTTTAATTGAAATTTAACTGGACTGGATGAACAGATCAAAATCTGAAGAAACAGATGATAACTCAGTCCTTGTGAGTTTTTCTCTGCTTGTCTAAGGTGTAGGCTACGCCGTCCCGACCTCACCTGGCCACCTGGCGGCCTGCAGCTGACTTGTGTATTGTTGTTGGATGTTCCTGCTGGCCTGTACTATGGTGATCGTGGACTTTGCTGTGTGCCTTACTGTCTGCACAGCCAGAAGACGAGGAGGAGAGCTAGCTTATGTCTCTAAAGATATTCTGTTTCTATTTCATCACTGAATTCACGTCTGGATGTTTTTGAGGAGAGAACTTGATGTTGGAGACTCTGCATATTTACATGTTTATGAAAATGAACGTCAAATCAAAAATGATTTCTGCTGTTTTTAAAGTTGATGAGCTCCACGAGCTCGACTACGAGCAGCCGGCCAGCAGCCAACATCAAAATGTGAAATGTCACAAAAACTGCATGTTGTAAAATATACATTTCTGTTGGATGTGATGAATGGTGATTTTCTATTCACTGGATTATCACTTTTATTTCAGTTTACATTTTTTATTGCATATTTAAACTGAGTTTCCATCACCCTCACTTTTATCATCACTTTGTGTTACTTCCAGCCCTCATCCTGTTGTAGTTTGAAAGGTTTAATCATAACAGAAACACAATCTGGACAGCAGCAGGCACAAACCAATAGTTATCTAACCTCTGAATTTAGCCAAGTCATAAGATCATGTTCTGATACACAAGACACACACACACACACACACACACACACACACACACACACACACACACACACACACACACACACACACACACACACACACACACACACACACACACACACACACACACTCTTTCCTGTTAAGAGACCAGTTGTCTGTCCAGGAAACTTCTAGGAAATGGTCTTCATATAGCACACATGTTGTAATTGCTCAGTGTGTTGATTGCCCATAAAAGGATGATTGGGATGTTATAAAAGTTCCGGTTGAGCGAGGACGCTGGCGTGTATGTCGCCGCTTCACGATCCGTGACAAAAATGGTGTTTCTTTTGTGCTATCTATGCTTCTCCCTCCTACTTATCCTCTACTAACAGTCTGCAAACAGATCGACTTTGCTGCTGCTTTCAGTTTGTGTAAACTGACAGCTACTCACCATCTATGACGATCAGCTGTTAGCGCTAGCCGCCGATCAGCTGATAGCTTCTCGCACAGCTATCAGGATATCCTCACCAGTCTGTGATCACTGGACCCTCGCCTGCCTTATTGGTGACCATGCTATCCCCACTGTAGTGTCTGACCGGCGCCATCATCACAACAAATCACACGTGCACAGCAGAAACCTGATACCTGTTGTTGTGTGTGTTGACAGAACCACTCCTCTCTCCCCCTCTGCTTCAGAATACACCACCGCCTCATTTATGCTGCAGAATGCTCGCTCCCTTAACAACAAAGCAAACCTATTTCACTAAATATCAAACTTTACTGACAGATCCACGTCATCACAATCATTCAAACCGATGGTTTTATTTAGGCTATAATCGCACATGTAGTGAGCCGTTTCCAATAAGTAACTTTCAATATGACAATATATAAATATAAAATAAAAGTCTGCCACATACATATTGCATCAGCGCCATCTCGCCTTCATTATCCCGGACGGACCTCAGAGGACCGGACTTATACACTAATATAATCACTGATGTAGAGTTAAACATTAGACTAACACAAAGACCATAGAGCCTCCAGTTTTCATTCATATATTTCAATATCTTGCATTTATCATCAATTGTGATTTTTAGTTTTAATAAAGAGTGCACAGAGACATGGCGATGGCTTCACACATTTCACCTCCTCCATACTCAGCACATCTTCATCAGCTGCATGTATTTATTCTGTAAATAATTCAAGTGTGGACATTAAGTCGGGGCATCTCTGACACGATCATTAAGCCATATATTTGATCATAATTAGTCACAGTGCAGACGGAGATGCCCACGAAAATATGTGGCCAACAATTCAAAGTTTTTGTTGGTTGATCAAACCTTTGATTAATAATATGATAGAGTGAGGGAGAATGCTGACTGACGTGTCCTCTCTGCCACTATATGAAGAAATCAGTGTGGGTCCTGTAAACATGTAAACATTGCAGATATACTCGTGCGTAATGATGAAAGGTGGATGTTTTGGCACATAGGACAGCGTGAATGCAGCAGCGACGTGGTGTCATTCTCTGAATTTTCTTCAGTTCGTGATCCTCCTGCTGCAGCAAACTACCGATATGTCCATTTTATCCTTCACTTCATTCACAAGTTCCTTTGTTTCTGGGTCAGAAAGTTTCGTTTCTTCGTCTAAACTTCCGTTTTCGTGATCCAACGCTGGAAACCTTTGAACCCTCGTTTGGATGCATTTTCATTCACAAGCTGCTTTGCATTGACCGTTTATGGTTGAATGTGGGCGTGTAGAGGGCGGAACATGGGACTAATCTACGTGCGCACATTTCCAGGTGGATGGTGATTTATAAAGGGAACATTGCGTGCAGGTGTGCGTACGAACGGTTTTATAACTCTGAATCATTTTGTGCGCACGCCATTTCTGGGTTTTTGGCACACGTACATTTTTAGTATGAATTTTACGCACTCTTTTATAAATGAGACCCCTGGTCATTTTTAAAAACCTCCTCAAACACCATCTGTTCACCAAAGCATTCAGCCTCATCTAACACTCCCCTCAGCTGATCACCCACTCCCTTTCTCCTTCATTTGTTTGTCTAGTGTTTCTATCCTTTCTCTTCTCTGTTTGTGTTTTTCTATTCCTCTCTTGTTGTCTCCCATTACACCCCCCCCCCCCCCCCCCCCCACACACACACACACACTTTGTAAAGCATCCTTGGGTTTCATGAAAGGCGCTATATAAATCTAAGTTATTGTTATTAACTTCTCAGAGAGAAATAAACAAATCCTCTATTCACAAGCCATAGTCTCTGTCTGATTGTTCAAGAGCATTTACTCTTCTACACTCCAACATGTGCTGCTGTGTTCTGATGAAGAGAAATGAAAACACACTCACACTTCCTCAGACCAGGCTTCAGTCTGTGCAGTCCACTATGGTCCAACCTGGAGGAAGAAACCAGATCAGAATCTATTTCATACATCTTCATTTAAATCCAGCATCAGACAAGAAGCAGAGTTCATCATTCAGAAACAGTGAGACAGCTTCTGTGTGTCTGTCTGTACCTCAGTGTCTCCAGTCTGCAGTGTGGATCCTCCAGTCCAGCAGACAGCAGCTTCTCTCCTCGTTCTCCTGGATGATTGTAGCTCAGGTCCAGATGTCTCAGGGGGGAGGAGCTTAGAGCTGAGGCCAGAGACGCACAACCTTCTCCTGTGATCAGACAGTTTGACAGACTACACACACACACACACACACACACACACACACACACACACACACACACACACACACTCACACACACACACACACGCACACACACATACACACACACACACACACACACACACACACACACACACACACACACACACACACACACACACACACACACACACACACAACATGCTTAACATCCATTGGTCCATTCTTCTCTGTTTTACCAGTAACATCCCGTCATAACCATGCAGCTGAACAGAATAGACTTCATAATCTGATACTAATCAATATTTACTCTGGTGACAAATAGTGAAGGTAAGACAGAGCGTGAGATAAACACACAGACTGCTTTGACATCAGCAGTGATGTAGAAACAGTTCTGAACTGTTTCATCTGAAATAAAGATTCTTTAGTTCTTTATGTTCCAAACATTATCCATGGTTTGTTTGTTGGTGGGGAAAGAACTTCATATTTAACTTTCTTTATTCCAGTCCAGCTTCCTCAGACTAAAAGACTGAGAGCTATAGAACGAGCTCAGAGCTTTACAGCTTTAATGTGGAAACATACAGGAAAACTTTAAACCACCACCAAGGCCCATTTAATAAATGATTCATCAAGAAAACATGATCTTAGATGAATAATGTGGATCAGCAGCACACTAACCTGAGAGTGTCCAGTCTACAGAGTGGACTCTTTAATCCAGTAGACAGCAGCTTCACTCCTGAATCCTGCAGGTTGTTGTTGCTCAGGTCCAGCTCTCTCAGACTAGAGGACTGGGAGCTGAGGACTGAGGACAGAGCTCCACAGCTTCTCTCTGAGAGGTTACAGACACTCAGCCTGAAGAGGATATGTTTGGTAAGTTAATAAAAATATCAGATAAACTAAGTACATTTAAGCTTATTGGGTAAACTTTCACATGAATAAGTCCTTACCTTAGAGTCTCCAGTGAACAGTGTAGAGTCTTTAAACCACTACACAGCAGCTTCACTCCTGAATCCTGCAAGTTGTTGATGCTCAGGTCCAGCTCTCTCAGACTAGAGGACTGGGAGCTGAGGACTGAGGACAGAGCTTCACAGCTTCTCTCTGAGAGGTTACAGACACTCAGCCTGAAGAGGATTCAGAAGAACACAGATGAAAGCAATTACAAACTATAGTTGTTATTTCTGAATAAAGAGAACAACAGTTAACCTGGATAGTTATGTGAGCACGTACAGAGCTTTGTTTGAAGCTTTGATCACAGGCAGCAGCCTCAGAAGAGCCTCCTCTGAAGCAGAGTATTTCTTCAGGTCAAACACGTCCAGATCTTTTTCTGATGACAGTAAGATGAAGACCAGAGCTGACCAGTGAGAAGGAGACAGTTTATCTGTAGAGAGACGTCCTGATCTCAGGGACTGTTGGATCTCCTCCACTAGAGAACGATCATTCAGTTCATTCAGACAGTGGAACAGATTGATGCTTTTCTCTGCAGACAGATCCTCACTGATCTTCTCCTTGATGTACTTGACTGTTTCCTGATTAGTCTTTGAGCCACTTAATGTGTGTGTCAGCAGACCTCGTGTGAGATTCTGATTGGTCTCTAAAGAAAGACCTAGGAGGAAGCGGAGGAACAAGTCAAGGTGTCCATTAGGACTTTGTAAGGCCTGGTCCACAGCACTCTGATATAAATGTGTTGGGTCAGGTTTTTCAATGTATACTTTAGACCACCAGGATGTTGTTTGATCTTCTGACATCAGATTGACTCCAGAGTTGATGAAGGTCAGATGGACATGAAGAGCAGCCAGAAACTCCTGAACACTCAGATGGATGAAGTAGAACACCTTGTCCTGGTACAGTCCTCTCTCCTCTTTAAAGATCTGTGTGAACACTCCTGAGTACACTGAGGCTGCTCTGATATCGATGCCACACTCTGTCAGGTCTGAGTCATAGAAGATCAGGTTTCCTTTCTGCAGCTGCTCAAAAGCCAGTTTTCCCAGAGACTTAATCATCTTCCTGCTCTTTTTTTTCCAGTGTGGATCTGTCTCAGCTCCTCCATCATACTTGATGTTCTTCAGTTTGAACTGAACCACCAGGAAGTGGATGTACATCTCAGTCAGGGTCTTGGGCAGCTCACCTCTCGTTCTGGTCTTCAGCACATCCTCCAGAACTGTAGCAGTGATCCAGCAGAAGACTGGGATGTGGCACATGATGTGGAGGCTTCTGGATGTCTTGATGTGGGAGATGATTCTGTCGGCTTCCTCCTCATTTCTGAACCTCTTCCTGAAGTACTCCTCCTTCTGTGGGTCAGTGAACCCTCTGACCTCTGTCACCATGTCAACACACTCAGGAGGGATCTGATTGGCTGCTGCAGGTCTTGTAGTTATCCAGAGGTGAGCAGAGGGAAGCAGTTTCCCCCTGATGAGGTTTGTCAGCAGCACATCCACTGAGGTGGACTCTGTGACATCAGTCAGGGTCTCGTTGTTTTTAAAGTCCAGAGGAAGTCGACACTCATCCAGACCGTCAAAGATGAACACAACCTGGAACTCTTCAAACCTGCAGATTCCTGCTTCTTTGGTTTCAGGAAAGAAGTGATGAACAAGTTCCACCAAGCTGAGCTTTTTCTTCTGCAGCACATTCAGCTCTCTGAAAGTGAATGGAAATGTGAAGTGTATGTCCTGGTTGTCTTTGTCTTCAGCCCAGTCCAGAGTGAACTTCTGTGTTAAGACTGTTTTCCCGATGCCAGCCACTCCCTTTGTCATCACTCTTCTGATTGGTTCATCTCTTCCAGGTGAGACTTTAAAGATGTCTTCTTGTCTGATGGTTGTTTCTGGTCTGTCTGGTTTCCTGGATGCTGTTTCAATCTGTCTGACCTCGTGTTCATCATTGACCTCTCCAGTCCCTCCCTCTGTGATGTAGAGCTCTGTGTAGATCTGGTTCAGAAGGGTTGGGTTTCCTGCTTTAGCAATCCCCTCAAACACACACTGGAACTTCTCCTTCAGGTTAGATTTGAGTTTTTGTTGGCACTCTGCACCAAACGTTCCTGAATAAAGAAAGAACTGAAATCAATGAACAGATCCTGATATAGATGACATGACTATCTGAGATTGGAACTTTAAACCTCTTTGTCCTTTTTCTAAAATACTAAATCTGTTAAAATCATCTTACTGCTCTGCAGACAGTCAGCCAGCTCCTCCTGCTTCATTCTCCTCAGGAAGTGCAGAGTGATCTTCAAAAATGCCTCTTTACAGCTTCTCCCCTGCTCTTCATCCTCACTCTGACTCTCTAAGCATTCTGGGTAATGTGGACTCAGAACCCTGTGGACTCTCTTCAGCTCGTTCTTCACAAAGGTGATGATGTTCTCCTCCAGCAGCTGGAACAGAAGGAGACACTGGATATTTAATATAAACTGGTAGAACTCAACATGTGATTCATCTGTCAGTCTGAAGGTCAGCTGGTCTAAACAGAACAATAAATTAGCATTAAATTATTGTAATGGTAGTGTATTAATTAACAGTGTGTTGAACACACCATAAAGATGGAGTCCAGGTCTGTTGGAGTCTGCTGGTCTGATTGATCTCTGTGAACGTTGGAGCTCTCCTGTTGAACTCTGTGACAGGACATATTACACAAGAAAACAACGGGATATATATAATGAAACTCTGAGCCAAGATATGAGTCTTTAAACAACAGAGACATAACATTAACTTGATTTTTAATTCTCACCTTCCATCAGCAGGACGTCCATCTTTAAAGTCAATAAAGCGATCTATAGACCAGTCACTCTTCATGGACACACAGCTGGGTCCAGGAGAGTCTGGTCTCTGTTCCTGCATCCTGATACAAAAAAACAACATTATTAGTTACTGTGAGCAGCAGATGAGACAGTGATGATGATGATGATGATGATGATGATGATGATGATGATGATGATGATGATGATGATGATGATGAAGGTGGAGTGATGTGAGTGTTGAGCTGTGACATGGAGAAGAGTCATGGACAGTTAGAGATCCTCACCTCAGAGCTTCATGTTCCTCACACAGAGAGGTTTTAGAGGGAGGGACTCCCTCCTCTGTG
This sequence comes from Labrus bergylta, assembly GCF_963930695.1. NCBI lineage: Eukaryota > Metazoa > Chordata > Actinopteri > Labriformes > Labridae > Labrus > Labrus bergylta. The sequence goes on from NC_089196.1 coordinate 31,953,175, forward strand.
TCCTCACACTGATCCATAGCAGAGCGCCCCCTGCTGGGAGATTTGCACTCTGTCACTACAACAACACTGATGGAGTTCTTCTGCTGAAGTCACATCCAGTCAAAGATCTTCAGCTGTGGAGAAAACAAAGAGAAGAAGCTGCTGATTCACCTTCATCATCATCATCATCATCATCATCATCATCATCATCACCCCACTGTCAGTCTACAAACATCACATCTACCTGGTTCACCTTCAAAAAGGGAAAGCAGCACCATCAAAACCATGGTTATCCTATGGTCCAGCGTGATTGCTGGGCGTTCTTCTTTGTTTCTGCAAGACACATTTTTCTAGCAGTTTTTGGGTACGCATAAAAGTTTAAACATTTTCAACTTTTTTGATCAAGAAGCAGAGTCTCAGCAATCGTCAATGTCACTTAAAGTAGCCAATCAAATCAAGTAGGTTTGACATCCGCTTTTTATGACATTTTCCTCCTCTTGGAGCAAACATATTTCATTTGGTCGCCCGTATGCACACACAGCCCTGCTCCACAGGCGCTCCCAGCTGTTCTCTCCTCAGCTGTGTCCAGGCGTTTTTTTGAGGCGAGTTGCGTCTCTGTGTGATCGGGTCCTAAGGGGGCCCCATCTGACAGCACTCACTCTCATCGCTCTGCTAAGAGTCACATGCTTTATTCCTATGAAATGAATTATTCGTCTGAGAGTGAAAACAGAGGAACAGTGGTGGAGCAGACAGTGAAGATGAAATGTAACAGTAAATGACCGAATGCTGCGAGTCTAGTCTTAACTATCGGGGAGAGATGTTCTTTATGTTGGAAATAATACTTCTGTGAACTTTGAAGATAAATGTTTATACAGAGCATTTTTTTGTAGGTGTCAGATTATTGATCACATATTGGTGATGAATGGTTGGAGAACCCCCCTGTGAAGGGGCCCAACAGACTGAATAATCCCCATTGGTTAGATCAATCTGACACAGGAAGGAGACATTCAATAAGAGCTGATCATAGAGAATAACTACAGCAGACAGAGTTTGTCTTTATAAATCTATCTACTAGAATCACACACTGTGATTTCACTGCAGTAATTCTACTTATAGAGCTGCATAATAAGGTCTCTGGTCTGTGCTGATCTCTGCTGTGGGTGTAGAGGAGTGTGAAGTGTCTGAAGTATCGAGGACAGAGATAATATACTGCTCCTTTAAGTTTTATAAAATATACATCTGGAGAGGATTTGTATCTGAAGGAGATTTAGGAGTCCCCTCAAGTTGAATGTTTACTTTAAGGTGTTGTGTAAGAGAATTGCCTAATATGGATGTGTTACATCAAGAGAGATTACGAGGTGCATTGGTGTTTTCATGGCTGAGAATGATGAGTTTTGGTCAACACACTGTAGCCTAAATATCACATCCCATCACCCCCGCATTTCAGTCAGTCTGTAATGCTGGCCAGGGCCGACCCGTGGCATAGGCAGCACTCATTTGGGGCGCTGCTGGCCTCGTGTCACAAAAAACCTCTATACTATTGTAGGTATTTGGATGACATATGAGGGGGGGGTCTGGTCTCACACTAAGGAGGATTTTGATAACTTTTTAACCACTCTGAACAATCACAATGCGTCCATTTCATTGAAGTCTACGACCAGCTACACCTCGGTAGACTTTCTTGACACTACCACATACAAAGGTAAAATTTCCAGAAAACAAACAAATTGGACATTAAAGTATGTTTCAAGGAGACAGATAGTCATGCTCTACTCCACAAAACTAGCCACCATCCTAAACACACCTATGCTGGGCTGGTAAAGTCTCAACTGCTGAGATTTCACAGAATATGTGGCGACAAAGAGGACTTTAAACAGGCCACTAAAACACTGTTCTCAGCACTGGCCACCAGAGGGTATTCCTGCTGCTTTCTTAGAAGGTCCTTCAAGACATTTCAGGAAACAAAACCCCAATTGCTTTCCTCTATTTTGCCCTTTGTTACTCTCCAGCAGCGATTCAATTAGTCAGAGTTATTCAAAATAATTTTCAAAACATCATCGCAGAAACTGAGATTTTACGAGACCACAGAATCATTGCAGCGTTCAGAAAAAACAGGAACCTGAAAGATTACCTGGTCAAAGCAAGCGTCCAACCCATGTTGACCCCTAAATCCAGAGGTCACGTGGAATTTTCTAAGCACCAAACTTGGTTGCGCAGCAGATACAATAAAAATGTTTTTAAAATGGAATATATGGGAAGCCCACACTCCAAAAACTGTGTATACCTGATCAGTTGTAAACGATGCGGATTACAATACGTGGGTGAGACTGGTAACACTATTTTAACCATATTCACCCAACACAGGTACAACATCACAAGGAGGAAGGAAGTTCACCTCCCATTGGTGAAACATTTTGTGCTCCATGGATGGCAATCCTTACAAGCCACGGTACTGGAAGTTAACTCTTTAGAGGGAGGGACTCCCTCCTCTATGTCCTCACACTGATCCATGGCAGAGCGCCCCCTGCTGGGAGAGCTGCACTCTGTCACTACAACAACACTGATGGAGTTCAGCTGCTGAAGTCACATCCAGTCAAAGATCTTCAGATGTGTAGAAAACAAAGAAATGAAGCTGCTGATTCACCTTCAACATCTTCATCATCATCATCATCACCTCACTGTCAGTCTACACACATCACATCTTACATAATCGCAGTACTTCTTTTTAAACAGTAGAGGGCGCCATCTATTCATGCTTCTCTTGTTTGACTTCTTAAATCACTCTCGTGAGCCTCAGCACCTGAAGAGCAGAGGAGGTTTGTTGTAACCTGGTTGTAACAAGCAGTCTTTATCATGGCAGCTGCAGTGCAAGATGTTGAAATTCACAGCTTCAGTCCACCTTAGTTTGCATATTTCCTCGGATTTATTCCAATAAATCCCTTAAATTCTTTTGAAACCACGTCTCTGCCTCATCAGTGTTCGAATCTGTGTGTCTTAATTATTTACATTTGGAGTTTTAAGTTCTGTATTTCCTGAGGTGCAAGCCCCCAGGTGGCGTTGTCGGTTATTATTTGACATAAGATATTACCATTCACCAACCCTTGCCACACTTACATTGGAAGGAGTCATTAAACAAAACTGCAACTCCTCCTCCTCTCTTATCCACTCTGGCCTTGCTTACAAAACTGAAGTTGGGAGGGGTTGACTCGATAAGAACAGCTGCACTGTTATTTTTGTCTAACCAAGTTTCAGTTACAAACATAAAATCAAGCTTGTGCTCAATAATAAAATCATTGATTAAAAATGATTTCCCTGCCAGTGATCTAATGTTTAGTAAAGCCAGCTTCAGGGTCCTAGAAGCTTCGGCTGCTAACGTTTTTGGGACAGGTTGTGGCTCAAAAGGAATGGATGCTAAGTTTGACAAGTTTGCAAAATCACATAACTGCCTTTTGTTTCTTGACAGAGTCCCCTTTATTCTTCTATTACCTATCATCACAGAGATTTTGGAACCTACTGACGTGCAGGGCCCTGGCTTATCCTGGAGAGAGTCATGACTGCTGATATCCTTGCAGCCTGGACACAAAACACATCAGTTTGACCTCTGAATGTTCTGCATTTCATCCTTATCAAGGGGGGGGGGGGGGGGGGGGGAGCCGTGTCGGAATGGGCGATGGTAGGCGCCGTCGGGTGTTTATGGGAGAGAAAAAGGGAGAGGGCGGGGGTTACTTTTTAATCCAGCATTGACCAGCTCCTTCATCTGGTCAGTGAACTCCAGGTGGGGGGAGGAGGGAGATAGGGTGATTACGGAGGAAGATGATGATCTGATTGGGGTTTGAGGGGTCAAGGGCGGTGAGAATTCAAAGGTGTTGGTGTTGGTGAGGGGGTCGAAGGTGGATGGAGACCCCTCCTCTTGGTTCCGATGTCTCTCCTCTTTAGGTCTCTCCTCAGATACTGGCAGACGTGATTCTTGACGAAGGTTTCCATCACGCTGTGTTTTGTCTTTCTTGAAGCTGTTTTCTTTTGTCTCATGTCCTTGGCGACAAGAGAGAACTGATGGTTGAGGCAGGAAGTAAAATAGGTTAGAGGTGAACAGTTTCACCCCTGACATGTTCAGGCAAAATCCATCTGCCTTAAAAAGATGTCTGCGTTCCCAGAAAATGTTAAAATTGTTAATAAAATTTACTGAATGGGCATTACATGCAGTTGTAAGCCAGTTATTCAGTGCCAACAACCTGCTGAATCTCTCCTCTGCTCTTCTGACTGGTGGTATGGGGCCACTGATAAACACATCCACATCCAAGGGGCTGACCATCCTCAGCAGACCAGTGAAGTCCTGTTTCAAGACTTCAGATTGTTGTTTTGTGACGTCATTTGACCCAATGTGTAGTATGACATTCTTCACAGTCGGGTGTTCAGCCACAATATGCAGGATCCTTTCTGCTAAATCAGAGACCATATCTCTGGGAAAACACAGTACTTCTGTGTTTTTACCAAACATCCTTTGTACATCTTTAACAACAAAGTCACCCACAATCAGAGTTTCAAGCCCAGATTTTTCAAGACAGATTTTGCTGATTTATTTTCAGGAAGTAATATTCCACCAATTTTTGAAGATGCTTTTCTTGAAAATGCATGTAAACTAAAGGACGATTTAGAGAGAAATATGGGAGGAGAAAACTATTCACCAAATTTATTTTTGAATTATGATATTACCTTGGAAGAAGTGAAAACTGCTATAAATAAGTCTAAGCTGAAAAAAGCAGTAGGTGTGGAAGAGATCCCAAATGAAGTATTAAAATCACCTCCTCTTTTAAGCATGCTTTTCTGTCTGTTTAGGTTTTGTTTTAAACACGTGGTATAAATCTATTATCAAACCTATCCCAATGTCATCTAAGGATGACCCTAGGATACTACTCAATTACAGAGGAATCAGCCTTCTTAGCACAGTGTATAAATTGTATAGTAGTATTTTAAATGCTAGGCTGACCCAGTATCTGGAAACAAAGGAATATTTAGTTGATGAACAGAATGGGTTCAGAAGGAATCGAGCCTGCATTGATCATATTCACACAATTTTAACAATTGTCAGGACAAGAATGGCAGAAAATAAATCTACTTTCGTATGTTTTGTGGATTTCCAAAAGGCTTTTGATTAGGGCGGGCGGCTTGGACGAAGACTTGGACTCGTTCTAAAGCCCTTCCTCCTTTTCTGCTTGCTTAGTGGTTCCCTGGGCGACCAGGGAATGTTTGTTATGCAAGGCTGATTTGGGCTCAGCCACTTCAGACAGGTCCACAGAGCCAGCAAAGTCTGCTTCTCCTGTTGCAAGTGTGCCATGACACCCTCTCCAGGGCCACGAGCCATGTCCCGGGCTGTGGCCAAGGAAAACCCAGGACTTTTTTGCAGGGCAGTTTTGGGTGCGATGACTGCTCTCGGGCGTTCTCCACTAAGGCAGGGCTCTCTAATCATAGACGGTCCCAACACACGGTGGCGTGTCACTGAGATTCCCAGACAGCAACGAGCAGTAATCGGGTTTCTAAGCTGAAGTGGAGTGACGCTGAGGACAAATATCTATCCCATTTGCTAACAGTGACAGGATAGACAGCAGCAGCCCTGGATGAAGCTGTCTCTCACCTAGTAGGCCGGAGTCGCCCCCAGATCAAAGCCAGGTGGAGGACGCTTAAAAAGTCTTCTGTGTTAGCTGCCCCGGTGACCTCCTCCCCCCAACACTTTAGACGCCAAGCTTCTAGCCCTCGAAGTTCCTACACCTGCAGTTCCAGAGGTTTCCGTGTTGGCTCCGGGACAGGCGCAGACAGGTCAGTCTGCTACCACCAGGCGGGGCTTCTTTTCAACTGATATCTGTACCATCAACAGTTATTTGAGGGCCATCCAACGGTTGCTCCGGCGGCGGTGCTTCAGGACCCCCAACATGGCTGTCGTCGAACGCTGAGATCCAAGCGGAGACCAAGGAAGGGCGGAAAGAAGTGCAGGGCTTGTTCTCTCTATAAGACCACTCAAGAACGGCTGCATGCGGATAGGTCCGCAGCGGCTAGGTGGATACTAGACGGTGTGGAGGAGGTCGCTTGTAGCATCGATATGGATGCCATTGTGAGCGCATACAAAAAGGATTGGGGCTGAGATAGTCACTTCTGTGGCTTGGGTCAATTCGCGGCCCTCCCTGCAGCCGACAATATATCGCTTTAGTGCTCCTTCTCACCTGCAGAGGTGTTGAGGGCGTTGAAGTAGATGAAAAATGGATCGGCCGCCGGGCCCGATCGTAGCCCAAAAGTGGATCTGTTGAAGTGGAACAAGAAGGGGGTCAAACTGGCGGATCTATTTAATGCGATTGTCCTTACTGGCCGTCTTCCTGCCTGTCTTAGGGGTAGTCGTACTACTCTCATCCCTAAGTCTTTGAGTGACTCTTTACAGAGGGACATAAACCAATAGCGGCCCATTACCATCGGCTCCGTGATCTTAAGGACCCTGTCCAGTGTTTTGACTAGTCGGTTGACTGAGGTGTGGGCCCGGCACCCCCGCCAAAGGGGCTTCATACCAGCCCCTGGTTGTTCCGAAAACATCGTGGTAGCGGATGGCCTGATGAACTTGTGCAAGAAGAATGGCGGTTCTCTACCGTGTGTCTTCATCGATCTCTCAAAGGCCTTTGACTCAGTGTGTCACGGACACCTGGGCTGAGGTGCTGGATAAGAAGGGGGTTGATGTCGATCAGAAACTTCATTACCGACTCCAATAAACAGTGTTTTACTAGGATCAAGTCGGAGAGATTACAAAACTGTCTCTGTATTTCTCTTCTTCCTCTCTGTCTGTATTTCTCTTCATCCTCTCTGTCTGTATTTCTCTTCATCCTCTCTGTCTGTATTTCTCTTCATCCTCTCTGTCTGTATTTCTCTTCTTCCTCTCTGTCTGTATTTCTCTTCATCCTCTCTGTCTGTATTTCTCTTCTCTCTTTCTCTTATATGAAACAGTTACAGTGTAAGGATCCTTCTTCTCTCCTGATATCTTCTCTTCTTTCTGTCACTCTGTTTCCTTGGAGGCCTCTGTGTTGGGTAGCACAAGTTCTTCAGACAGCTCATGTGTAACCTTGTAATAAATAAACTGATGTAGAGTGAGAAAGACTTTCATCTACTTGTGTTATTTTGTGTCGAGTGTCTAAAGTGTCTTTGGTAAAGAAAAGGAGTTCAGCAGATCCTGATGCAGAGCGACCACAGTCAGGTCAGGTCGATGTCGATTTCACTGAAAACCTGTAACCCTTAATAAGAATCCTGCAGTCAGAATACAATATTGCTGGGCCACGCAGGCTTAGGACAGTCAAACAATGGACTTGGGCCTGCACCCTTGTGGGAAGTCTCATTTGAGTGATTCACTGAAATCACAAGGAAGCCTAAAAGGACTCCTTATCCCAGAATTCCCTGCGGTATTTCACACCTACGTGTGACGTAAAGGGGGGACCGGAACCTGAGGGAGACCCCACAGGAAGGCGGCCAGAAGACAAAACTCCAAGACTTCCCTTGTTAGACCTCTTTCCACGCGCTGACTTCTGGTGCTCGGAGATCCAAGCTTATCTCCTGTTTCCTGCAACAATCTTCCTTTGTTTTAAGTTTTTGGCGCGCAGGTAATCCGCGACTGGCAGTGTTCTAAATTCCGAGCTCGGATTGTCCAGTGAACGCATCTCAGTTTCTCGGAGAGCGTCAGACTATAACAGATTATCAGAAAGATAACGGTCTTATTCCGTCCTGTAACGAAAGGACATCAACGGACATCTTTTCACTCGACGGAGAACCAACGAAGCCGCTCTCGCCGTAAGGGACCCTCGCCGCCATCAGACGCCTCTGCACCAGGACGGACAGAAGATCTGCTCCATCGCCGGACTCTTTTCCTTTCACCAATCGCGGACAAAGCGATTCACAAGTGAGGTTTAATTAGGTCTGGGCAGAATTAGCTTTAGAGAGTGTTTTTAACAATTGTTGATCGAAGCAGAAACTGTAATTTTTATCTTTGTTGGACCGCTGTGTCCTGAGTTTTAACTGTTTAAAACTCTTGTTGTTTCGGACCGCTGCGTCCTATATGTGTTTAGTGTAACAGCGTTATAACCGGGTATTACTCTTCTGATCAGACATGCCAGTGTAAGCCATATTAACTTGAATTCGGCTATTGGTTTGTTTCTGTGAATGAAGGGAATTACTCCGAGTTGTGGCGCGGGAGTCGGACTGTGATCCGGCCTCTTCAGGCACGCATTTCTCTTTTATTCTCTTTTATTCTCTTTTATTTCCCCTTCTACGAACACATACACACAGACACATATTCCTGTGTAAACGTACATCCGGAGACCAACTCCACCACCGCGCCATTACGCACAGAGATCTATACACTCGCGGCTATCCAGACGCCTCAGAGACACAGATCGTGTAGGGCCGAACTCAGTCTCTTTTAAGGCCACATTTAGGCCTTTGTTAGGTGTGTGCCATCGGAAGGGCGACCACGTGGGACGAAGTAATCTTCCCCCCCCTTCTCTCTCCCTTTCATCCACACACGCACGCACCCAGGTCTTTGTTAGGTTTGCGCCATCGTGAACGACCACGTGGGTACGAAGCCATCTCCCCCCCTTTCTTCTTCCCCCCCCCCTCTCTCTCTCTCTCTCTCTCTCTCTCTCTCACACACACACACACACACACACACACACACACACACCTACATTCACACCCCTTCCACAAGCCTTTGCTTGATAATGTTTGTTGCTTAGATTAGTTTATAATAGTTATTTGTTTAATTAAGTTCATTGATTTTGGATTGATGTTGCTTTGTTTAAATCAATTCTGTTATAATTTAAGAGAGCAGTTGTTTGTGGTTACTGGTGTATTTGCATTGTGATATAAGCTGGGTGCGAAGGCTTTGTGTACGGATTTCACGCCTTCAATTTATTAAATATAGTTATTCATTATTAATAATATTAGTAATTAACTAACTAATTTGAGACTGATTTGAGTGATATTTTGGTTATAGTTACCTGATGACAGGTTGGTGCCCCAAAACGAGATTAAACATAGTTTAATGATATTTTATTTATATTATTAATAATTAAGTATAATTATTAAAGAATATAACCAAAGTTGACTTGATACAACCCCAACAATATAAAGAAAATCACAAACTGAATGATAACACCTGTAGATGTCATCTGGCATTCTGGATTTACTCAACATCTTGTTAGAAAAAACGACAGAGATGCATTATAGCCTTCAGTGTGTGTAACTAAATGGTATATCTGAAAAAAACACTTCAATGGTGTGTTTATTTGTTCTGTTATCATTTCTCTCTTTGGCTTCCTTTTTGCTGCTTCACTGCTTTTTATACACTTTCAGCTAAGAGGAAAATGATTCTTCGATTGGTCTTGGCGCTATCCAATTCCCACGGTAACCTGACTCGTCATCAAGCTTAAAACTTTTCTTATTTCAATAAAAGTAACTGCTTTCATTTATCAATATTTCACCTCCAAGCAGACCCTTATTCTAAAAGACTGAACACATTGGTTTGGGTTAGGCCACGATAGTAAAAGAGTTCAAAGAGGAGACTTTAATGCAGCGAGGTTACAACTGTTTATTGTGTGTGGTTCTGAAAAGCAAGGAAAATATCTATGAACAAAATTCTTCACAAATACATTCCTATTATAATTGTAAAGTAATCTGGGGAAGCAGTTTTCCACTTATACAATGTTAACCATGCATCTTTTAGCATCCTTACCTTCCTTTTTCTCATTTTAACACCAAACAACACAAATCAGAATTTAAGTTAATATAACCATTAAATGAATCTGAATTTTAGTATCTATTCAGTTCTTCATCTTTTGTTTACAATTTAAACAAACCAGTTAAATGTGTTCAATATTAATTATTATATACCCTTCTAATTTAATTGTTTCCTGTGAACACTACACTATAAAACCAGAATGCAGAGTGCATCACTATGAAATAAACAGCCTACATTAAATACATGTCACCATTCAAACATTCTGAACAGATAATTACCAAAGAACACAGCACACTTACCAAAGGTATCTCTGCTGTCTTCCTTTCATTGAATTCATCCTGAAAGTGTCTCAGCCTCTCACCTCACTCCTGCTCTCACACACACCGCTGACACTCCTGTCTGTCAGTTAGAGCCACTCAGCAGGTTTACACACCTGGCTCACAAAGGTTACCTGATTTCCTGACCTGCTCAGTGCTGCTCTCCAGTGTTCAATACAAACTTTAAAAAAAGGCTGACAACAGAGATAACCTGATAAGTAATAATAAAGCTGATTAACCTTTAAACACAAAGTAAATAAAAGTATATTAATATTTTCATTTTCTGTTTGTCCTTAGATTTTAACAAAACAAAGACTGATTTTAAAAAATCCCCCAGACACCAAACATTTGTTTTATGGAAAATAACTCGTTTTTTTTTTGTTTTTTTTCATAAATAATAACAGTGACATTAAGTAATAAAATTGGCAACTAAAGGTTTAAAATCCTCAAAATGATTGAATGTTTGGTAGTTTTGAGCAGGGCGGAAGTTGTTTAAGAGATTTATGCAGAAAAAAGGAACAAAAAAAATAATCTGTCCTATTTTTATATTTTTGACAGACAACACAGAGACACTGAAGAACCAGGAGACCAGAACCCAAACCCAGGATAGAGAGGTTCAGTGAATGTGGTGTTGAAGGTGTGGAGGTGGATCAGTGTGTCAGAGGAGACTCTGTAGAAGGACAGAGAGCCAGCAGGACAGTCCACATACACTGCTACTCTGTTAGAGACAGAGGAGGAGGAGGAGGAGGAGGAGGAGGAGGAGGAGATCTCTGTTTCTCCGTTATTGTGCCTGACAGAGTAACCTCTATCAGAGCAGATCAGACTCCAGGACTGATCATTATATCCAAACCAACATTCATTACTGTTTCCTCTCCTTCTGATTCCTCTGTAACTCACTGATACATCAACCTTTCCTCTCCACTCGACCTCCCAGTAACAGCGACCAGTCAGACCAGTCCTACACAGCAGCTGAGGACACCAGTTATCAAATCTGTCTGGATGATCAGGATATGACTGAAGCTCCTGCCCCCATGTCACCTTCCTGTTGTTGTCAGACAGTTTCAGGTTTCTGTTCACTGTGTTTGTGTCCAGTTCCAGCTCACAGGCGTCTGATGGAGAGAACGAGACACAACACAGCTGCAGGTTATCATCTGTTCATTCATCAACAACTTTACTGACACTTACTGATAGGGGTGTAAAGGGACACGTACTCGGACCGGACCGTTTCAGTACAGGACTGATCCGAGTACGCGCGGAACAAAAGTGATTTAATGTTCCCACACGGACCGCAAAGCAGAAGCACAGCTCAGGGTGGAGGAAGGCTGCGGCTGCTGGTATGGGACACAGCTTTTAGTTAATAACTTGTAAAAAAGTTCAAACATAAACTGTGCAAACTGTGCAGATTAGTAGTTCCTCGAGTCCTGTTGGTCTGGACAGTTGCATATAACCGGGATGGAGTTCTTTTTACAGACTTACTCTTAAGTTTTGTTTTCATTTTCAGCGATGATCCCGCTCAAACTAAGAGCAAAAGGGGAGGGGGAGACGCGTCTGTGTGGGAGCATAACCTGCAGCATGAAAGAATGAACACCTCCCTCCCCATTCCCACAATAATGGACAAAGAGACGTTGACAAGACGAGAGTAGTGTGCCGTTGTTGTTCAGCGGACATCGGGTACGTCACAGGCAACACGTCCAACTTATTAAAGCACTTGAAAAGGCACCACGTGAACGTAAACATCACTGCAACTAGGAAAAAACAGACAGCCTTTTGCTAGTAATTCTAAACGGGCCAAAGCCATAAAAAATGCCATTGAAGTTCTTATATCGACAGAGGGGAATATTAATAGTTCTGAAACTACACTGTCCCAGATGTGATTAGGTTTATTATGTGCTCAAAGGGCATTCAAAAAAGTGTTGCCTTCATAAACTAAAAGGTGTCAGTGTAATTAAAAAGAAATATTTTTATATATGGGCTACATTAATGACTTCATTTAATTCTAAAATACTTTATTTCATTCATATCTTTCATTTATTGGAGACTCTTTTGGTTGAAGGAAGCAACATAAGTTTATTTTATGTTTTTTTTTTACAATGTTTAATTTAAAATGTTATTAAAAAATAACCTGAGCAGGTGTACAAGTCTGAACTGTTGATGCTGCTCTTAGTCCAATGTGTAAAAGGGAAATTATAAATGTTCCTAATAAAGAAAAAAAACTTTACTGTAGTGAAAATGTACCAAACCAAAGCTTCAAAACTGAGAACTGTACCGAGCTGAAATGTTTGTGTACCGTTACACCCCTACTTACTGAGAGTCAATCAAACTTACAGTTCATATTCAGCACTGAATGATGTTTGACAGCACTGAAATGTAATAATCCACTTCTAATCAAGTTCAAATGGAGTTACCATGGCAGCCAGGAAGAATGGAGATCCAAATCAACAAACACATGCAGTGAATAAAGTCTGACTAATCAAAGTGCAGCACAAAGAATCTATGAACCATCTGCTGTCTCCAACTGTTCTGTCCTCAGAGGTCACATTCAACACAAACAGGAGCCTCATTTCCACTTTCACTGTCACACACATTGTGATGGCAGCAGGAGTGTGCCACGTCCCTTTGTCCTGTCTAACTAGTTTTAAACTGTGTTTCTGAAGTCATGGAGACCATTTCTTTTCCATCAATCTAGGCTCTACAACATACATGTTTTTGTTTTAATGTAAATTTAACTGGACTGGATGAACAGATCGAAATCTGAAGAAACAGACGACAACTCAGTCCTTGTGAGTTTTTCTCTGCTTGTCTAAGGTGTAGGCCACGCCGTCCCGACCTCACCTGGCCACCTGGCGGCCTGCAGCTGACTTGTGTATTGTTGTTGGATGTTCCTGCTGGCCTGTACTATGGTGATCGTGGACTTTGCTGTGTGCCTTACTGTCTGCACAGCCAGAAGACGAGGAGGAGAGCTAGCTTATGTCTCTAAAGATATTCTGTTTCTATTTCATCACTGAATTCACGTCTGAATGTTTTTGAGGAGAGAACTTGATGTTGGAGACTCTGCATATTTACATGTTTATGAAAATGAACGTCAAATCAAAAATGATTTCTGCTGTTTTTAAAGTTGATGAGCTCCACGAGCTCGACTACGAGCAGCCGGTCAGCAGCCAACATCAAAATGTGAAATGTCACAAAAACTTTCTGTTGGATGTGATGAATGGTGATTTTCTATTCACTGGATTATCACTTTTATTTCAGTTTACATTTTTCATTTCATATTTAAACTCTCATGAGTTTCCATCACCCTCACTTTTATCATCACTTTGTGTTACTTCCAGCCCTCATCCTGTTGTAGTTTGAAAGGTTTAATCATAACAGAAACACAATCTGGACAGCAGCAGGAACAAACCAATAGTTATCTAACCTCTGAATTTAGCCAAGTCATAAGATCATGTTCTGATACACAAGACACACACACACACACACACACACACACACACACACACACACACACACACACACACACACACACACACACACACACACACACACACACACACACACACACACACTCTTTCCTGTTAAGAGACCAGTTGTCTGTCCAGGAAACTTCTAGGAAATGGTCTTCATATAGCACACATGTTGTAATTGCTCAGTGTGTTGATTGCCCATAAAAGGATGATTGGGATGTTATAAAAGTTCCGGTTGAGCGAGGACGCTGGTGTGTATGTCGCCACTTCACGATCCGTGACAAAAATCTTGTTTCTTTTGTGCTATCTATGCTTCTCCCTCCTACTTATCCTCTACTAACAGTCTGCAAACAGATCGACTTTGCTGCTGCTTTCAGTTTGTGTAAACTGACAGCTACTCACCATCTATGACGATCAGCTGTTAGCGCTAGCCGCCGATCAGCTGTTAGCTTCTCGCACAGCTATCAGGATATCCTCACCAGTCTGTGATCACTGGACCCTCGCCTGCCTTATTGGTGGACCGTCCTTCTTCGTCGGGCACGTCGGCTCCCTACCTGGCTTGGACCCGTCGCCCTGCGCCACCTGTTGGCTACCGCTGGCTGCCGCTTCCCCCCTACTCTGGCTCGGCTGCTGGCGGTGAAGAGGCCTGCCTGACAACCAGACTGCCGGCTGCTGCTCTCCTGCTCAGATTGTGTCCAGACGGGTCCCCCGTCTGCCACAGAATTGGTCCTTTCTTCATCCTGGTTTGGCTCTCATTCCTGCGGTTTTCCTGACCCCGGCTGGCGCCCGGTAGCTTGCGGCTTTCAGCCTGCGGCTAGCAGCTGCTCTCCCTGCTGCGGACATGGTACTACTAACATACTCCGCTCTGCAACTCCAGAATCTCGCCTGCCACTTCTCTCCGGACAACCTTGCTTCCATTAAATCTTTTGGACTCCTGCACCGTCCTCACTACGTGCATAGGGCTGCCCGATGCAAGTTTGTTTACACTGACCATGCTATCCCCACTGTAGTGTCTGACCGGCGCCATCATCACAACAAATCACACGTGCACAGCAGAAACCTGATACCTGTTGTT